>NC_084742.1:71791897-71824397 GCF_033978785.1 Entelurus aequoreus
CCTCGCACACCACACTGAAAAAGCAGCAAACACAAGAGTCAAGAGTTACAGAAATTAAACTTTAGCTGGCATTACAAGCAGGCATAAACACTAGACCAGTGGTTCTGAACCTTGTTGGAGCTACCCAACCACACCAGTTTCAGATGCGCATTCACCCAACACTTCTTTAGTGACAAATTAAATGTTGGGGTTGTTTCAAATTTAACACAAAGTTATATGTTTTTGGTAACACTTTAGTATGGGGAACATATCCTAAGTAACAAAGACTTAAAGGCCTACTGAAAGCCACTACTAGCGACCACGCAGTCTGATAGTTTATATATCAACACATGCCAATACGGCCGGGTTAACGTAGAAAGTGACATTTTACATTTCCCGCCACACTTCCGGTTGAAAAACTCCTTTGGATATGATTTATGCGCGTGACGTCACAAGATCCACGGAAGTGGTTGTACCCCATCGACCCGATACAAAAACCTCTTGTTTTCTTCGACAAAATTCCACAGTATTCTGGACATCTGTGTTGGGGAATCTTTTGCAATTTGTTTAATGAACAATGGAGGCTGCAAAGAAGAACGTTGTAGGTGGGATCGATCTGTGTATTAGCGGCTAAGTACAATACTTACAGCAACACAACAAGGACTACTTACTACGCCTAGCCCAGGGGTCGGCAACCCAAAATGTTGAAAGAGCCATATTGGACCAAAAATACAAAAACAAATCTGTCTGGAGCCGCAAAAAATTAAAAGCCATATTACATGTGTCATGAGATATACATTTAATTAAGAGGACTTAAAGGAAACTAAATGACCTCAAATATAGCTACAAATGAGGCATAATGATGCAATATTATTGTACATATCGCTAGCCTAAATAGCATGTTAGCATCGATTAGCTTGCAGTCATGCAGTGACCAAATATGTCTGATTAGCACTCCACACAAGTCAATAACATCAACAAAACTCACCTTTGTGCATTCATGCACAACGTTAAAAGTGTGGTGGACAAAATGAGACAGAAAAAGAAGTGGCATAAAACACGTCCTAGAAAGTCGGAGAAAGTTATACATGTAAACAAACTATACTGTGAGTTCAAGGACCACCAAAATTAGTAGGACAAAACGGCGCTCGCCAAATACTTGAATCAGTGAAGCATGTTTAATATAAACAGTGTGATTTATAACAATTAGGGAGGTTTGTGTCACGTTTGTCCTCCTACAGAAACCATACTAAAACAAAAAAATAAATTTTTTTCCCCTCATCTTTTTCCATTCTTCATACATTTTTTAAAAATCTCCAGAGAGCCACTAGGGCGGCGCTAAAGAGCCGCATGCGGCTCTAGAGCCGCGGGTTGCCGACCCCTGGCCTAGCCGATGCTTGCCGCCAAACCCACGGATGAAGTCCTTCGTCGCGCCGTCGATCGCTGGAACGCAGGTGAGCACGGGTGTTGATGGGAAGATGAGGGCTGGCTGGCGTAGGTGGAGCGCTAATGTTTTTATCATAGTTCTGTGAGGTCCGGTTGCTAAGTTGCTAAATTAGCCTTAGCGTCGTTAGCAACAGCATTGTTAAGCCTTACCAGGCTGAGAATTTTTAACCGTGTGGTTACATGTACATGGTTTAATAGTATTGTTGATCTTCTGTCTATCCTTCCAGTCAGGGGTTTATTTCTTTTGTTTATATCTTCATTTGAGAACGATGCTAGCACGTTAGCTCAGTAGCTAAGTGTCACCAATGTATTGTCGTGGAGATAAAAGTCACTGTGAATGTCCATTTCGTGTGCTCGACTCTCATTTTCAAGAGGATATAGTATCCCAGGTGGTTTAAAATACAAATCCGTGATCCACAATAGAAAAAGGAGAGAGTGTGGAATCCAATGAGCCAGCTTGTACCTAAGTTACGGTCAGAGCGAAAAAAGATACGTCCATCACTGCCTCTCTAGTCCTTCACTCTCACGTTCCTCATCTATGAATCTTTCATCCTCGCTCAAATTAATGGGGTAATCGTCACTTTCTCGGTCCGAATCTCTCTCGCTCCATTGTAAACAACGGGGAATTGTGAGGAATACTAGCTCCTGTGACGTCACGCTACTTCCGCTACAGGCAAGGCTTTTTTTTATCAGCGAGCAAAAGTTGCGAACTTTATCGTCAATTTTCTCTACTAAATCCTTTCAGCAAAAATATGGCAATATAGCGAAATGATCAAGTATGACACATAGAATGGATCTGCTATTCCCCTTTAAATAAAAACAATTCATTTCAGTAGGCCTTTAATTTAGAGTTATTTGGTTAGGGTTAGGGTTAGAGACTTAGGGCCTGGGTTAGAGGGTTAGGGTTATAATAAGGCCATGCCGATTAAGGCATTAATAAGCACTTAATAATGACTAGTTAAGAGCAAATATGTTACTAATTTGCATGTTAATAAGCAACTAATTAATGGTGAATATGTTTCCCATACTAAAGTGTTACCATGTTTTTTTACTGGTGCACTTGATGAAGCGTGCATGAACATCACCTTGTTCAAACAACAAAACCAACATAAACTCACAACAAATGACACACCTGCAAATCAGTCTGACTTCTGCTGTTGCCGTATCCGTAATACGCCGATAGGGAGAAGTTTGTATTTACACGATGAGTCGGGTGTGTCTTGACCTCCGCCGAACCCCTGAGCCCGACTCACCGAACCCCTAGTGTTCCATCCAACCCAGGTTAAGAACCACTGCACTATGCGGTTGTTTAGGACCACAACCACATCATTAAGGCACTTTGTTGTGCTCTGCAGGTGTTTGCTTGTTCTACTCCACGGGTGTCAAACTCAAGGCCTGGGGGCCAGATGTGGCCCGCCAATTCATTTTATTTGGCCCTCGAAAGCCTGGAAATAATATGTATCAATAAAGTACTGTAACTTTTCTTACTAAATGTAATATTTCTATCTATTTTGGGAGAAAATAAATATACACTAGCGTTCAAAAGTTTGGGGTCACATGTAAATGTCCTTATTTTTGCAGGAAAAGCACTGTACTTTTCAATGAAGATAACTTTAAACTAGTCTTAACTTGAAAGAAATACACTCTATACATTGCTAATGTGCTAAATGACTATTCTAGCTGGTTTTTGGTGCAATATCTACATAGGTGTATAGAGGCCCATTTCCAGCAACTATCACTCCAGTGTTCTAATGGTACAATGTGTTTGCTCATTGGCTCAGAAGGCTAATTGATGATTAGAAAACCCTTGTGCAATCATGTTCACACATCTGAAAACACTTTAGCTCCTTACAGAAGCTACAAAACTGACCTTCCTTTGAGCAGATTGAGTTTCTGGAGCATCACATTTTTGGGGTCAATTAAACGCCAGAAAAAGAGAACTTTCATCTGAAACTCGACAGTCTATTCTTGTTCTTAGAAATGAAGGCTATTCCACTAAATTGTTTGGGTGACCCCAACTTGGCACTCAGCATCAAGGGTTGGAATTGGGGGTTAAATCACCAAAAAAATTATTCCCGGGCGCGGCTATGCTGCTGCCCACTGCTCCCCTCACCTCCCAGGGGGTGATCAAGGGGATGGGTCAAATGCAGAGGACAAATTTCACCACACTTAGTGTGTGTGTGACAATCATTGGTACTTTAACTTTAACTTAACTTAACTTTTGAACGGTAGTGTATGTACTCCATGTAATCACAAATGATGTTAACTTAAATATATGATCAAACATTCAAACCATTTTTAAATAAAAATAAATACTAATAATAATGATTTCAAAGCAAGTTATCCATCAAATTGTGCAATGTAAAAGTAGCAATAGATTTCATGGTAAAATTGTGAAAATTACTGGGGTTTTTACAGCATTTTTCTCTAAATGAAAAAAACAACGCTATTTTTACTGTAATAAACTGTGGTGCCGTTTTGGCATTTACAGTAATACACCGAAAAATCTACACTTGTTGATTTGTGGTAAAAAAAACAAAAAACTGGCAGCTCAGGTGCCAAAATTTTACTGTAAAATTGCAGGGTTTTTTTTAAATTTACCGTATTTTCCGCACTATAAGGCGCACCTAAAAACCTCCAATTTTCTCAAAAGCTGACAGTGCACCTTATAATCCGGTGCGTCTTATACATGGACCAATATTGAGCCACAACAGGTTTTGCAACTACGGGATGCATAAAGTAACCCCAGCCTCTACTGTAGCGTCCATTCTATGCGCCTTATAATGCGCTGAGCTTTGTATATGAACAAAGTTTTAAAATAGGCCATTCATTAAAGGTGCGCCTTATAATGCGGACAATGCGGTACAGTAAAAAAACAAATGTAAATTTGGGAGTACATACGTTTTTACTTCTCACTCCTTTTCGGATATGTTTACATTAATGTTTATTTTCATTTCTTGTTTCTTTTGCTTTTTATTATTACTATTATTATTGTTTTTGTTATTCATTCTTGAATGGCTTTTTTGTTGTTTTTTTCAAAATGTGTTGTTTTTGTTTTGTCTACATATTCGAAATAAACATGAATGAAATTAAATGAAATGAAATTTTACAGTAAAATTCTGGCAACTGAGCTGCCTTTTTTACCATAAAAACAGCGGTAATGTTTGTCCATTTACAGTAATATACACTACATTTTGAGGTGAAATTATTGCAACTTACCATATTTTTTTTTTACATTTTAGTTTAAAAAAATCTACTAATAAAGTGCATTAAAAATGTGTGTAATAATAGTGTTAACTGTTAGAAGCGACCCTTTGGGGCCAAACATAACTGTGATGTGGCCCTCAGTGAAAATGACTGACACCTCTGTTTTACTTTGATTGATTGAATTGTTTTCTGGATACAATAATACTTTTTTTCTGCAAAAATTATTTTCAGCTGTTTAATAAATGTTTTCTAAATCGACCATACTATTTAAGTTTATATTGTAGCCAAATATTTTTCCAAGAGATACAGTGTCAAATAATTGTATTGATTGATTTATTTTTCCCATTTATTGTGTTTTGTTTACTTTTTTTTTTTAATGCTAAAGTATATCAGTTTTGAATTGGATTCACTGCGGTAAGAAACATCAAACACTTGATTTTCCCCTTGGAGCTTTAAACATATTTTCTGTGCCTGTTCCTATAAACTAATTTGGTCATTATGTGAAATATAAACATTTGACTACAGAACATAAACTGAGTTGTAGTAAATGTAGTCTTTTTGTTTATTGTTCATACCTGATTACAGTATTATGTACTGTACAGGCCAAAAGTTTGGACACACCTTCTCCTCATTCAATGCGTTACATTGTAGATTGTCACTGAACGCATCAAAACTATGAATGAACACACGTGGAGTTATGTACTTAACAACAAGAGGTGAAATAACTGAAAACATGTCGCACAATTGTGCTATGCTGTGTACTTGTTAAAGAAAAGAACAAAAATTGAGCACAAAGTTTTGCATTCAGCCATGTAAATAAGCTATTCGGAGGCCTGCAACACCCACAATGCATTGCACTTACTACGTCACTATAATGCCCTAGAAAACTTTTGTAAAAGTGCAAATCCAACAAGCTAGGGTTGTGGCTCATGATTGTTTTGCCAACACTTTTTAACCTGAGACCTCTACCAAGGAGGTTAGCTACCGTATTTTTCGGAGTATAAGTCGCACCGGCCGAAAATGCATAATAAAGAAGGAAAAAAACATATATAAGTCGCACTGGAGTATAAGTCGCATTTTTGGGGGGAAATGTACACTACCGTTCAAAAGTTTGGGGTCAGCCAAACAATTTTGTGTTTGAGCCTTCATTTCTAAGAACAAGAATAGGCTGTCGAGTTTCAGATGAAAGTTCTCTTTTTCTGGCGTTTAATTGACACCACAAATGTGATGCTCCAGAAAGTCAATCTGCTCAAAGGAAGGTCAGTTTTGTAGCTTCTGTAAGGAGCTAAAGTGTTTTCAGATGTGTGAACATGATTGCACAAGTGTTTTCTAATCATCAATTAGCCTTCTGAGCCAATGAGCAAACACATTGTACCATTAGAACACTGGAGTGATAGTTGCTGGAAATGGGCCTCTATACACCTATGTAGATATTGCACCAAAAAGCAGACATTTGCAGCTAGAATAGTCATTTACCACATTAGCAATGTATAGAGTGTATTTCTGTAAAGTTAAGACTAGTTTAAAGTTATCTTCATTGAAAAGTACAGTGCTTTTCCTTCAAAAATAAGGACATTTACATGTGACCCCAAACTTTTGAATGGTAGTGTATTTGATAAAAGCCAACAGCAAGAATAGACATTTGAAAGGCAATTTAAAATGTCTAAAGAATAGTGAACAACAGGCTGAATAAGAGTACGTTATATGAGGCATAAATAACCAACTGGTATGTTAACGTAACATATTATGGTAAGAGTCATTCAAATAACTATAACATATAGAACATGCTATACGTTTACCAAACAATCTGTCACTCCTAATCGCTAAATCCCATGAAATCTTATACGTCTAGTCTCTTACGTCAATGACATCAATAATATTATTGGATATTTTACGCTAATGTGTTAATCATTGCACACATAAGTCGCTCCTGAGTATAAGTCGCACCCCCGGCCAAACTATGAAAAAAACCGACTTATAGTCCGAAAAATACGGTAGTTAGTTATCTTGCCTTGTGGAGACCGAATACTTGTCCTCTTGGTGATCACACTCAACGCCGGCCACGCTGATCCTCTTAATGTCTTCCTTCTTGATTCCCATGTTGGACCCTTTGATGGTGACTGAGATGTGACCGTTAAGTGGACCGAAGCGAGGATTGATCTGCAGTGACCACATGACCAAATACATAAATAATAAACATAATATAAATCACATCTGTTTTGCCATGACATTTTCCACAAATTACTTTCTTAGGCCTTCCAATTGGCTGTAATACAAACCCCGTTTCCATATGAGTTGGGAAATTGTGTTAGATGTAAATATAAACGGAATACAATGATTTGCAAATCCTTTTCAAGCCATATTCAGTTGAATATGCTACAAAGACAACATATTTCATGTTCAAACTCATAAACTTTATTTTTTTGCAAATAATCATTAACTTTATAATTTGATGGCAGCAACACGTGACAAAGAAGTTGGGAAAGGTGACAATAAATACTGATAAAGTTGAGGAATGCTCATCAAACACTTATTTGGAACATCCCACAGGTGAACAGGCACATTGGGAACAGGTGGGTGCCATGATTGGGTATAAAAGTAGATTCCATGAAATGCTCAGTCATTCACAAACAAGGATGGGGCGAGGGTCACCACTTTGTCAACAAATGCCTGAGCAAATTGTTGAACAGTTTAAGAACAACCTTTCTCAAGCAGCTATTGCAAGGAATTGAGGGATTTCACCATCTACGCTCCGTAATATCATCAAAGGGTTCAGAGAACGTGGAGAAATCACTGCACGTAAGCAGCTAAGCCCGTGACCTTCCATCCCTCAGGCTGTACTGCATCAACAAGCCACATCATCGTGTAAAGGATATCACCACATGGGCTCAGGAACACTTCAGAAACCCACTGTCAGTAACTACAGTTGGTCGCTACATCTGTAAGTGCAAGTTAAAACTCTCCTATGCAAGGCCAAAACCGTTTATCAACAACACCCAGAAACGCCGTCGGCTTCGCTGGGCGTGAGCTCATCTAAGACGGACTGATACAAAGTGGAAAAGTGTTCTGTGGTTTAACGAGTCCACATTTCAAATTGTTTTTGGAAATATTCGGACCAAAGAGGAAAAGAACAATCCGGATTGTTCTAGGCGCAAAGTGTAAAAGGCAGCATGTGTGATGGTATGGGGGTGTATTAGTGGCCAAGACATGGGTAACTTACACATCTGTGAAGGCACCATTAATGCTGAAAGGTACATACAGCTTTTGGAGCAACATATGTTGCCATCCAAGCAACGTTACCATGGACGCCCCTGCTTATTTCAGCAAGACAATGCCAAGCCACGTGTTACATCAAAGTGGCTTCATAGTAAAAGAGTGCGGGTACTAGACTGGCCTGCCTGTAGTCCAGACATTGAAAATGTGTGGCACCTGCAATAGCAGAAGGGAGACCCCCGGACTGTTGAACAACTTAAGCTGTACATCAAGCAAGAATGGGAAAGAATTCCACTTCAAAAATGTGTCTCCTCACTTCCCAAACCAAAACTGAGTGTTGTTAAAAGGAAAGGCCATGTAACACAGTGGTGAACATGCCCTTTTCAACTGAATATGGCTTGAAAAGGATTTGCAAATCATTGTATTCCGTTTATATTTACATCTAACACCATTTCCCAACTCATATGGAAACGGGGTTTGTACATTGACAGATAAGAGTTACAGTGCCACCTGTCTGTCTGGCAGACATTGTGTTTGCATATGCAACAAACATGCAGTAGTCGCTTACGTCAGTGATGGTGGGGGCCGGGCAAAGTGTCGGCTGCGGCGCCGAGCACAGTTGTCGATAAACGCACGCCTCCGTGGCGGCGCACCACACGCACTCGTACTTGGCGTCGGCATGTTTGCACAGACTGCAGTCCTCTCTTCCCACCGAGCAGTTGTAGAGCATCACTGCAGAGGAGGTTAAAGGTCATGAAAGGAGACGCGTGAGTGTGTGTGTGTGAGTGTGTGTGTGTGTGTGTGTGTGTGTGTGTGTGTGTGTGTGTGTGTGTGTGTGTGTGTGTGTGTGTGTGTGTGTGTTCTGGCAATGCTTACTTAATGGGGACATGGCTCTGTTTACACAGTCACCTTTAGGGGACCTCTGACGGTATGGGGACAAAAAAACAGGTCCCCTAAAGGTAAACCTTTTTAAATGATAGTCAGATCCATTCGGAAGATGCCCAAGTGATTTTTGAGCTTTGGCCCGTAAAACATGTTTACTGGTTAGTTTGAGTGTGAGACATTTGCACAGCAGACCCCTCATTGGGCTGTAGCTGATCCTAAGTTGGAGTTGCAGACAACTTCATTACTGCTAAATAGCAGTTGTCGGTCATGTCACAGAATATGCAGGATTTGCTTGAACATTTAAGTGGTGAAACTTCCTATAAGAGGACAGCTGTATAGTGCTGTATTCTGACCATCATGTCATACTTCATTTGAACTTTTTTTTTTTTTATTATGATTATTATTATATATATATATTTTTTTTTTGTAATTTTATTTTTTTTAAATGTATTTATTTATTTATTTATTTATTTTATTTTATTTTATTTATTTATTTTTTTTAAATGGTACTCAGTAGTCACGTACAAATTTGTGTGAATTATGCAAAATTATTTAAATTTGGTCCCCATGAACCATATTAACTCTTTTCCCCCAGGGTCCCCAGTAAGAATGATCAGCACATGACTTCATCAATCCAGACAATTAAAGACGTGTATGAGCTAACTGGCCAGTGGACATTTTACACCATTTTTTTTTATGCCTCCACCACCTGTAGAAAGGGTGGTCCTCACAAGTGATGATCACAAACTTGGTCCCCATTCCAAATAATAACCAGTGTGTGTGTGTGTGTTTGTGTGTGTGTGTGTGTGTGTGTGTGTGTGTGTGTGTGTGTGTGTGTGTGTGTGTGTGTGTGTGTGTGTGTGTGTGTGTGTGTGTGTGTGTGTGTGTGACACACTAACCTGTGAGGGTGCTGTCAATCTTGCGCTCAGTCTCACGTTCTATCACATGGAAGGAAATGTTCACCTCCTGCTGCTTGGCGTAGGAAAACTAAACACAAACACACACCATAAATAGAAAACATTGCAGCCATTCGGACATGATTGCACAATAGTTTTCTAACCATCAATTAGCCTTCTGAGCCAATGAGCAAACACATTGTACCATTAGAACACTGGAGTGATAGTTGCTGGAAATGGGCCTCTATACACCTATGTAGATATTGCACCAAAAAGCAGACATTTGCAGCTAGAATAGTCATTTAGCACATTAGCAATGTATAGAGTGTATTTCTGTAAAGTTAAGACTAGTTTAAAGTTATCTTCATTGAAAATTACAGTGCTTTTCCTGCAAAAATAAGGACATTTCCATGTGACCCCAAACTTTTGAACGGTAGTGTTCATTTTTAATTACTTGAATGAGTTTTTGTGTGAAAACCCTCATTTTTAAGATGTGTTGGCTTTTATTTTGTCCTGGCGGTGCACCACCATCAATTGCATGTAGGGGACACCCTGAAGTCACGAGATAGTTTTTAAGGTAAAATCCCCAAAAATGAACATAAGTAGGTAAAACCACGAACGTGCAGTCTAAAGGTTAAAAAAAAGCCTGAATATGATTAGCTGTGATGTATTCCCTGTTCTTTTACCTCATGTCCTCTGAATTTGAACTTTGACCCCTGCTCCTGCATGACCTCCTTAGTCTGCTTCATCAGCTCCGTCCCCATGACAAACCTCCGGTCCTGTACAGGAGACGAGGACGTGTAATTACTGCTGCCGACGATGGCGTTCTCTCTTTAACCATGATGTCCTCACCGTGTAGATGCCCAGGTTTCTTCCCTGGAAGCTGATGGGTACCTCAAAGCCCACAGGGATCAGCAGGGGGTCCGGAGACTCAAACTGAGGACACCGGTCCGGCTGGGGGAGACACAAAGACAACATTTCTTTCCTGTAAACACTTATAAAAGACATGAATAATTGTACGTGAGGAGGAAGACACAATAAACCTGCTGATGTTTGATGATGTGACTTCCGTCCGCAGCTTCGTCGGTGTCGCTGCATCGGTGCTCCCGGGCGTTCCACTGACAACCCCATTGGCTGGTCACACAGGAAATACACCTGCAACACACACAGGGCCGTCAAACTGGAGGGCTAAGTAGGGATGTTGTACTGGGGACTCAGAGTTTTAGTCAAGTTTTGGACAAAAGCAGTGAAGTCGTCACGTTGTGTAAATGGTAAATAAAAACAGAATACAATGATTTGCAAATACTTTTCAACTTATATTCAATTGAATAGACCGCAAAGACAAGATACTTAACGTTCCAACTGGTAAACTTTGTTATTGTTTGCAAATATTAGCTCATTTGGAATTTGATGCCTGGAACGTGTTTCCAAAAAGCTGGCACAAGTGACAAAAAAGACTGAGAAAGTTGAGGAATGCTCATCAAACACTTATTTGGAACATCCCACAAGTGAACAGGCTAATTGGGAACAGGTGGGTGCCATGATTGGGTATAAAAGCAGCTTCCATGAAATGCTCAGTCATTCACAAACAAGGACGGGGCAAGGGTCACCACTTTGTCAACAAATGCCTGAGCAAATTGTCCAACAGTTTAAGAACAACATTTTCTCAACAAGCTATTGCAAGGAATTTAGGGATTTCACCATTCAAAACTCTCCTATGCAAAGCCAAAGCCATTTATCAACAACACCCAGAAACGCCGCCGGCTTCGCTGGGCCTGAGCTCATCTAAGATGGACTGATACAAAGTGGAAAAGTGTTCTGTGGTCTGACGAGTCCACATTTCAAATTGTTTTTGGAAACTGTGGACGTCGTGTCCTCCGGAACAAAGAAGAACCATCCGGATTGTTCTAGGTGCAAAGTGTAAAAGCCAGCATGTGTGATGGTATGGGGGTGTATTAGTGGTCAAGACATGGGTAACTTACACATCTGTGAAGGCACCATTAATGCTGAAAGGTACATACAGCTTTTGGAGCAACATATGTTGTTATCATGGACGCCCCTGCTTATTTCAGCAAGACAATGCCAAGCCACGTGTTACATCAACGTGGCTTCATAGTAAAAGAGTGTGGGTACTAGACTGGCCTGCCTGTAGTCCAGACATTGAAAATGTGTGGCACCTAAAATAGCACAACGGAGACCCCCGGACTGTTGAACAACTTAAGCTGTACATCAAGCAAGAATGGGAAAGAATTCCACTTCAAAAATGTGTCTCCTCACTTCCCAAACGTGCACTGAGTGTTGTTAAAAGGAAAGGCCATGTAACACAGTGGTAAAAATGCCCCTGTGCCAACTTTTTTGCAATGTGTTGCTGCCATTAAATTAATGATTATTTGCAAGGAAAACTTCAGTTTCTCCGTTGGAACATGAAATATCGTGTCTTTGCAGTATATTCAATTGAATAAAAGTTGAAAAGGATTTGTTGTATTCTCTTTTTATTTACAGTTTACACAACGTGCCAACTTCACTGGATTTGGGATTTGTAGGAAGGTGGCGGCCGTGTGGATCCCCCACACACTTCTCTCTCTCCCTAAAGTAAAAGTGATGTTTTTTATTGTTGACATTGTTTTCTGCATTTAAAACTACCATTCTCTATCAAGTGTGTTACGTCTTCATATTTTTGGTTGCCTGGAAAGGATTTATTGTAGAGATGTCCGATAATGGCTTTTTTGCCGATATCCGATATTGTCCAACTCTTAATTACCGATATCAACCCATACCGATATATACAGTGGTGGAATGAACACATTATTATGCCTAATTGTGTTGTGATGCCCCGCTGGATGCATTAAACAATGTAACAAGGTTTTCCAAAATAAATCAACTCAAGTTACGGAAAAAAATGCCAACATGGCACTGCCATTTATTATTGAAGTCACAAAGTGCATTCTTTTTTTTAACATGCCTCAAAACAGCAGCTTGGAATTTGGGACATGCTCTCCCTGAGAGAGCATGAGGAGGTTGAGGTGGGCGGGCGTAGGGGGTAGCGGGGGGTGTATATTGTAGCGTCCTGGAAGGGTTAGTGCTGCAAGGGGTTCTGGGTATTTGTTGTGTTGTGTTACGGTGCGGATGTTCTCCCGAAATGTGTTTGTCGTTCTTGTTTGGTGTGGGTTCACAGTGTGGCGCATATTTGTAACAGTGTTAAACTTGTTTATACGTCCACCCTCAGTGTGACCTGTATGGCTGTTGACCAAGTATGCCTTGCATTCACTTGTGTGTGTGAAAAGCCGTAGATATGATGCCTTTAAGGTTTATTGGCGCTCTGTACTTCTCCCTACATCCGTGTACACAGCGGCGTTTTTAAAAAGTCATACATTTTGCTTTTTGAAACCGATACCAATATTTTTTAAACCGATACAGATCATTTCCGATATTACATTTTAAAGCATTTATCGGCCGATAATATCGGCAGTCCGATATTATCGGATTATTGGATGTATTTATTGTGGAAAATTGGTTTGGTTTTCGTAGCATAGTTTTTTTGTCAGACAAAAACCTACAATGTGAGTCGTATCTGTAATGGCTGCCTTCTTACGGTATGTTAGGATTCTTCCTGACGGTGGCGGAACAGTTGTAGATGTGATATTCTCCAGACGTCACCACGACCTTGTCGTTCACCACGATTTGGACGGGGACGGACACATAATCTGGACACAAAACGATAAATGACAATGGTGGAAAAAGCCCTCTGAGCTAGCTACATTGCTAGCTGCTAGCTTACCTTGTTGATCAGGCGTAGGCGGGATCTCGGCGAGGTCGGGCAAGGAGCAGGTGACCACCGCCTGGGTGCCGATCACCACAGCCCCACTGGTGAAAGAGTCGAAGACGCAGTGGAGCTTGTCCGACTGTCTCAGTCTGGGCAGGGCGGGGATGCTTATGTCCACCTGGAGGAGACACATGCTAATGAAGACATATGCCTCACCTGTCCAGGTGTTAGCAGCTGTTTTTACACTAACAGTACACTGCAAAAACTCAGTGTTCAAAAACAAGAAAACAAATAAATACAATTAGGAGTATTTTATTTCAACTAAGCAAAATTATCTGCCAATAGAACAAGAAAATTCGGCTTGTCAGGACTTTCCAAAACAAGTCAAATTAGCTAACCTCAATGAACCCAAAAATACCTTAATATTAGGGGTGTAATGGTACACAAACATTTCGGTTCGGTACATACCTCGGTTTAGAGGTCACGATTCGGTTCATTTTCGGTACAGTAAGAAAACAAAAAAATATTCATTTTTGGGTTATTTATAGAGATGTCCGATAATATCGGCCGATAAATGCGTTAAAATGTAATATCGTAAATTATCAGTATCGTTTTTTTAATTATCAGTATCGTTTTGTTTTTTTTTAATTCATTTTGTTTTTATTAAATCCACATAAAAAACACCAGATACACTTACAATTAGTGCACCAAGCCAAAAAACCTCCCTGCCCCATTTACACTCATTCACACAAAAGGGTTGTTTCTTTCTGTTATTAATATTCTGCTTCCTACATTATATATCAATATATATCAATACAGTCTGCAAGGGATACAGTCCGTAAGCACACATGATTGTGCGTGCTGCTGCTCCACTAATAGTACTAACCTTTAACACTTCATTTGACTCATTTTCATTCATTACTAGTTTCTATGTAACTGTTTTTATATTGTTTTACTTTCTTTTTTATTCAAGAAAATGTTTTTAATTTATTTATCTTATCTTATTAATTATTTTTTTTAAAGTACCTTATCTTCACCATACCTGGTTGTCCAAATTAGGCATAATAATGTGTTAATTCCACGACTGTATATATCGGTTGATATTGGTATGGGTTGATATCGGTATCTGTAATTAAAGAGTTGGACAATATCGGAATATCGGATATCGGCAAAAAGCCATAATCGGACATTCCTAGTTATTTATTTACCAAATTTGCAAAATCTTCCAACAAAAAAAATGTTCTTAGTGTAATATTTGATGTGAAGTAATGGGAACCTTGGATAGGTCAATAATTCATAATAACTTTGATTTTTATTCAAAACTATGTTCTGAGAAATGACAGTTTGAAAGAAGCTTTGTTTTATTAGTCAACATTGCAACTTTTTCTAAATTACATTTAACCTTTAAGCTTTTTTATTTCACTTTTGTTATGTTTTTGTTTATTTTAATAGTATTTTTAGAATGTGCCGTGGGCCTTTAAAACATTAGCTGTGGGCCGCAAATGGCCTCCGGGGCACACTTTTGACACCCCTGCTATAGATAATAAAAAATTAAATGTGATAAATGTATGGATAAAAAGCAGAGCCTGGCGACGCATGCGCGTTTATCATAACTCTCTCTCTCTCTCTCTGTCTCTGCCCCTCCCTCACCAATGCTGCTGCGCACACAATTTGTTTTGTTTTTAACCCCTTCTTAACCCTGAACGTACATTGAAAATAAACGCAACCCTAACTCAAAATGCCGGACATTTGAGGCATTTAAGAAACTCCGCAAAAGAGGACATGTCCGGTGAAAAGAGGACGTATGGTCAGTCTATCCTAGCCCGTTAGCTGCTAGCATGCCGTGTGTTGTGCCTCGGTGTGCATTGTTTACACAATGTGCGTTTTGCTACTTAATATGTCCGTGTGGAAACTCGTTCGGTACACCTCCGAACCGAAACGGTTCAATACAAATACCGTTACACCACTACTTAATATAAGTATATTCTCACTAATAACAAGTGCACTTTTCTTGGCAGAAAAAAAGAGACCTTTTTGCTCAATATGTTAAAAAATAGTCTTAAATTAAATGAAGTAAATGCTAGTGCCATTATCTTGACATAATGATATGCGCTCGGCATCATGATTTTTTTTTTTTCATGCTTGAAGTAAGAAATGATGACTTTAAAAAAGTCGTTTTCTACTTGTGAGTGTTGATGACACAACAGTTGATATTCTAGTTTCAAGCATGTTTTACTCAATATAGCTCATCAAATCTCAGCAACAAGCTGTAATATCTTACTGACATCATTTAGGACCAAAACCCTTAAAACAAGTAAAACACTAACATCAAATGTGCTTAGTGAGAAGAATGATCTTATCAGACAGAAAATAAGCAAATATTACCCTTATTTGAGATATTTCATCTTACTTAGATTTCACTTTTTGCCGTGTACCTGCTGTGTCTTCTGGCAGCTGATGTTTGGTGGGTCGAAAGCCTGGATCTCCACACACTGCTGATTGGGTGACCACAGCCAGGTGTTGTCCTCGGTGCCCCTGCTGCACTCCTGCTTCCTGGTGCACCTGAGGGAAGACATTTGGCTATTAAACCAACATTGACGACAGATGTTAATGCATAATTATGTTGTAGAAGTGGGTTACCTTCCCTCCAGCACACACCAGCCACAGTACGGGTCTTTCAGGGACATGCAGGACTGGCAGTCCGTCTTCAGGTGGCAGGACTGGACCGGAATCTTGGTGATCTGCAGACAGACACAGGCTTTTATTGTGGCGGGGCTACTTCAGTGTCTTGGCTGGACTCCCATAAAAGCAGAGATCAATGGCGGCAGGAAAATTAAGGAGACACGTTTTGGATGAGGAGAAAAACCAAGACTAAATCAATAAGAGCTAACGGAGACAAATGTTCGGCTGTCTGCCGAAGAAAGAATCAAGGACTAAATTAAATGAAATGTGAACTCAAAGACGAGACAAGCTGACCTTCAGGTGGCGCTGCGGAGAAATGGATTTGAAAATAGAAAAAACAATCACCTTCTTCTCAGTGGTGACGTACAAGTGCTGGAGCTGGGAATCGAACAGCAGGTCCTTGTTGACCTTGTCCCCCGTCACCTCGCCTGACCCCCTTCCGTACACCTCCGGGTGGGCGGACAGGTGCAGCTTGAAAACCTAGACAAGTCCAATAAACACGTTAAACGAGGCGTTACGATGGCTGACAATGAGCCTGGTGGCGCTCTACCTCTCCGTTGGCAGTGCCCAGGAAGGCCACAGCGTGCCCCATTTCCACAGCCACCGCAACAGCGGTCATGTGACCCTTGCGGACCAGCGAAGGCTCGGCGACCAGAGCGACGTTGGCTTTGCTGGCCAGCGGCGAGGGCAGGAACTCGGCGCCGCATTCGAAATCTGTCGCCATTTTTGGCTGTCAGGAGCAGACAAAAGGTTGTCACAGTGTCAAGACGCCAGGACGCACGGTGGCGCTCACCTTGTTGTTGGTGCTGCACAGACCCTCCGACTTGGTGGAGTACGGCGAGTAGACGGAGGGCCTTTTGTCAATGAGGCCGCCGTAGCTGTAGCAGGCCTTGATTATCGCCAGCAGCCTCTCATTTATCGCGCGCAGAGGGTACATACCTAACAACCACCACACAATCACGTCCTGGCAAACACTGACTTCCTCTAAAAATAACCACCGGGCCGCCATGTTGCAGGTACGTACACATGGCTGAAGTGGACGCGTCCTCGTCCGAAGTGAACGTGATAAACAGAACCTTGTCAGAGGCCAACACCGATCCGTACTCGCCTGATCTGGTCAGATTCTGAGCCAGAACCTCGCCTGGTGTTGTGACGAATGCGGCCTGGTGGGACAGGAAGAAGAACAGTGGCTTATGGACAGGAAGTAGGAAAAGTTCCCCAATGCTGTAAAGCACATGTGTCAAACACAAGGCCCGAGGGCCACATGTGGCCCGCTACATCATTTAAAGTGGCCTGCAAAAGCCTTGAAATAGTAGAGGAATTGATCTTTTCTTACAAATGTACCGTATTTTTCGGACTATAAGGCGCACTTAAAATCCTTTCATTTTCTCAAAAATCGACGGTGCACCTTATAACTTGGTGCGCCAACCTACTCAGTGGCCTAGTGGTTAGAGTGTCCGCCCTGAATTTGGTAGGTTGTGAGTTCAAAGTCATACCAAAGACTATAAAAATGGGAGCCGTTACCTCCCTGCTTGGCACTCAGCATCAAGGCTTGGAATTGGGGGTTAAATCACCAAAAATGATTCCCGGGCGCGGCCACCGCTGCTGCCCACTGCTCCCCTCACCTCCCAGGGGGTGATCAAGGGTGATGGGTCTAATGCGGAGAATAATTTCGCCACACCTATGGTGTGTGACAATCATTGGTACTTTAACTTTAACTTAATTAATGTACGGAATAAATCTGGTTGTGCTTACCAACCTTGAAGCAATTTTATTGGATACATGGTGTAATGATAAGTCAATGTTTATTTATATATCAATCAATGTTTATTTATATAGCCCTAAATCACAAGTGTCTCAAAGGGCTGTACAAGCCACAACGACATCCTCGGCACAGAGTCACAGTGTGACCAGTAGATGGCAGTCACACATAAGATACGTGTAGACTGCAATATGACTGAAGTGAACAACACAAACATTTTAAATTCTCCATTGAGAGTATAGAACATTACACACGGCGCTCAAAAATCTGTCCACATTTTTTAGTATGACTTTGAAGCCGCACCACTTGATGAATTGTCGGCGCATTACGGTTACCGTAGTCAGAAGTACGAGTATTATTATGGTGTGTGTTTAAGGACCGCAACATGGCACCCGTTAACGGACACATTATCTGGCGTTTTGTTTCACAATATTATGCAAAACCAACTTTTCTTACCTTCTGGTACCTGCTGATGTGTATTTGGGATCTGCATAAGTCAAGAATTGTAGTCCGTGCCGACGCTGTAGTCAATAAGCTTCTTCTTTTTCTCTATCTTCTTGTTATAGGGCATGTCTAATATAAAGTAGCGTAAAGTTTGAACTTATATCTGTCAGTAGACTTGCTATGAAAGCCCTAAAAACTACCGGTCCAGTGGGTTTACATCATTCACCCACAGAACTTTGGTTATTAGAGTTTTTCACGGGACACATTTCGGGCGTTGTTGTTGCACTAGTGAGCCACGGATGAGGAGATGCTGCTCCGTTATTGATTGAAGTAAAGTGTGAATGTCATTAAAACAGTTAGCACCATCTTTTGACACTTCTTGCACTCCCGTCCTTGCACGCTACACCGCTACAACAAAGATGACGGGGAGAAGACGCCGTCGAAGGTGAGCCACGTAAATAAGACCGTCCACAAAACAGCACATCCTGAAGCGACTTGAAGATAGTCTGTAGAACATCATCTATGCAACATTTTGACCAAGCAACCACCATCACATGTTATGTAGACCACAAGGAAGTCTTTTACATTTATAAAAAAATCCTAATATGACCCCTTTAATGCGCCTTATAATCCGGTGCACCTTTTGTATGAAAATAGACCTGAATTGACCCACTCAGATCCGGCAGTGCACCTTATAATACGATGCATCCTATGCTCCGGAAAATACGGTAGTTAGATATTTGTAATATCACATTTTGAGTTGAAAAAAAGAAGTTGAAGTTTATTTTGTGAGAACTACAACTACATATTAAAGTGGAGATGTCCGATAATAGCTTATTTTGCTGATATCCGATTTTCCGATATTGTCCAACTCTTAATTACCGATTCCGATATCAACCGATACCAATATATACAGTCGTGGAATGAACACATTATTATGCCTAATTTTGTTGTGATGCCCCGCTGGATGCATTAAACAATGTAACAAGGTTTTACAAAATAAATCAACTCAAGTTATGGGGGAAAAAAATGGCAACATGGCACTGCCATATTTATTATTGAAGTCACAAAGTGCATTATTTTTTTTTAACATGCCTCAAAACAGCAGCTTGGAATTTGGGACATGCTCTCCCTGAGAGAGCATGAGGAGGTTGAGGTGGGCGGGGTTGAGTTGGGGGGTGTAGTGGGGGGTGTATATTGTAGCCTCCCGGAAGAGTTAGTGCTGCAAGGGGTTCTGGGTATTTGTTCTGTTGTGTTCATGTTGTGTTACGGTGCGGATGTTCTCCCGAAATGTGTTTGTCATTCTTGTTTGGTGTGGGTTCACAGTGTTGCGCATATTTGTATAGGGTTGGGTATCGTTTGAATTCCAACGATTCCAATTCCGATTCTTTGTTTCGATTCCGATTCCTGACGATTACAATTCTTTTAAGAGGCAGGGTCAAAAAAAAGTTTAGGATATTTTAAATGAGCTAGCTAACCTAAAGTCTTTCTGAATGAAATAGTCTGACATTCTCCATCAATTTTAATTCTATTAACTTTTTATGAACTTTACTATAAATTCCTCACAGGGCTGTTTTCAACTAGAATATAAATATAAAATCTATGAACTTGAATATAAATATTATAAATTATTAGGGATGTCCGATAATATCGGCCTGCCGATATTATCGGCCGATAAATGCGTTAAAATGTAATATTGGAAATTATCGGTATCGGTTTTTTTATTATCTGTATCGTTTTTTTTTTGTTTTTTTATTAAATCAACATAAAAAACAAGATACACTTACAATTAGTGCACCGACCCAAAAAACCTCCCTCCCCCCATTTCTTTCTGTTATTAATATTCTGCTTCCTACATTATATATCAATATATATCAATACAGTCTGCAAGGGATACAGTCCGTAAGCACACATGATTGTGCGTGCTGCTGCTCCACTAATAGTACTAACCTTTAACAGATAATTTTACTCATTTTCATTAATTACTAGTTTCTATGTAACTGTTTTTATATTGTTGTACTTTCTTTTTTATTCAAGAAAATGTTTTTAATTTAGTTATCTTATTTTATTATTTTTTTTAAAAAGTACCTTATCTTCACCATACCTGGTTGTCCAAATTAGGCATAATAATGTGTTAATTCCACGACTGTATATATCGGTTGATATCGGTATCGGTTGATATCGGTATCGGTAATTAAAGAGTTGGACAATATTGGAATATCGGATATCGGCAAAAAGCCATTATCGGACATCCCTAAAAATTATGAATACATTTTCCCAGGGGTACACTTTCCTCAAGAGAGCTTTATTTTTGAAAACCTCATGAAAACACCTTTACACACAAGTGTATGATGCTGCAGGAAACCTCATGAAAACACCTTTACACATAAGTGTATGATGCTGCAGGAAACCTCATGAAAACACCTTTACACATAAGTGTATGATGCTGCAGGAAACCTCATGACAACACCTTTACACATAAGTGTATGATGCTGCAGGAAACCTCATGAAAACACCTTTACACATAAGTGTATGATGCTGCAGGAAACCTCATGAAAACACCTTTACACATAAGTGTATGATGCTGCAGGAAACCTCATGAAAACACCTTTACACATAAGTGTATGATGCTGCAGGAAACCTCATGAAAACACCTTTACACATAAGTGTATGATGCTGCAGGAAACCTCATGAAAACACCTTTACACATAAGTGTATGATGCTGCAGGAAACCTCATGAAAACACCTTTACACATAAGTGTATGATGCTGCAGGAAACCTCATGAAAACACCTTTACACATAAGTGTATGATGCTGCAGGAAAGAGCACATCGCGGAGCCTGGCTAGCAGGTTGTAAATTGTCTATGAAAAAATATGCGGGCTAATTTGTTAGCTGCCTCAAAGTTGGCGCAAAACACATTATTTATTGCATATATATTGTTTTACTTACCGGATTCGGACTGCAGTGCAGTCACCGAGGTGCCAGGCTGGGCGTCGGAGCCAGAGGAAGAGGAAGAGGCGTCGGAGGTCGGCCGGCACAGCGCGTCGAAGACGGGACACGCATTTATATGTACTCCATGAACTCGGAGGTGCTTCATCGTGTTCGACGTGCACCCCCCTAAGCACGAAACAGTCCTGTCGCACGTGTTACATTTAGCCGATATTTAATTTTTTGTAGTAAAGTAAAGCCACACTTTCGACCGCCGACGCCCGCTATCCATGCTTGACTGACTCGCTCGGCTACATAGGCTCGGCTATGCTAACACTTCCGGCGGTGGGCACTTCTTCGTTGGTGTTCAGCGGCTTCTTCTTCCGGTCGGCGGACTTATTCTTTTTTTCCGGTCGGCGGACTGGGCATCGAAACTAGGAATCGAAATGTAAACTTTTGAACGATTCCGGGAGAATCGGAAAGTAAGTCCCGGTTCCAATCGATACTCGATACCCAACCCTATATTTGTAACAGTGTTAAAGTTGTTTATACGGACACCCTCAGTGTGACCTGTATGGCTGTTGACCAAGTATGCGTTGCATTCACTTGTGTGTGTGAAAAGCCGTAGATATGTACTTCTCCCTACGTCCGTGTACACAGTGGCATTTTAAAAAGTCATACCTTTTACTTTTTTAAACCGATACCGACAATTTTCGATATTACATTTTAAAGTATTTATCGGCAGCCCGACATCTCTATATTAAAGATTGGCTTCTCTGTTTCTGTCTGAATGAAAAGGGCTTCTACACAAAAACTTGAGGAACACCAAGATCAAAGCAGCGGCTTGTCAGTTACCTGAACTTTGTTGTATTTGTTTGAAGCGCTGCAGTTGAGCTGCAGCTCGGTGTACGAGTAGTAGCTCTGGTCTTTCTCGCAGATCCTCGAGATGAACGTGAAGTTCTTGGTGTCCTGCAGGCCAAGCGTGCGTGAGAACAGGAAGTACAGCGAGCCGCCGTCCTTAAAGGCGAAGCGGAAGTCGTGGAGGTATTTCAGCACGAAGGGATTGGCTTGCACGGCGGAGGCGTCGATGATGTTTTCGAAGATGTTCCACTCGCCGTAGTCCTGGAGGATGCGGGTGGAGATGAGCTTGGTGCTGTCATGGCTGCCGTAGCCCTTCGCCACCTAGCGGGGGAAGCAGACAAGATGGTCAAACGAGGTGCGATGAAGAGTTTTTAAGGAGATGATGCGATTTCTGCTCACCAGGAAGACGGTGAAGTTGTCTCTCTCCTTGGTATAGTAGGACATGACACCCACTACCGAGACGCTCTCCTCCGTGCTCACCACGTACGACTTCTCGCCCTTGTTGTCGCTGAAGTAGAGCACGTGCTCCACGTTGCTGAGGTTCCTCAGCGAGCAGATCCCTCTAAAGATGCTCCCGCATACCACCAGCGTGTCCTTGGCGGCGTGGACCAGCATCAGCTTGTTGTGGTTGTCCGTGTCCGCCGCGTCCTCACACGCCTCCGTGATGGGCGGCGTGCACTGCCTGTTGTCCCGCCTGGGCCCAGTCTCGATGCGGAACTCTGACACCAGGTCGGGCGTCAGCTGGTAGAGGGCGTTGACTGCGCCCGCATAGAGCCGGCCAGAGCGGGGGTCTTGGACCACGTTGTTGATCAGCGTGGCGGAGAGGAACTCTGGGTTTTTACTGCAGGAGCTGTCCAGGAACACCGTTGCCAAGGTGACCAGGAACGGCCACGCCCACCAGCGCTCTGTCATGGCTGGGGAAAGAACACAAAGAGAGAAAACGTTTGATTTCTTCGAACAAGAAACAGAACTGTTTCAGGCTTTAAAACTTATTTTGACTTTGAAAGATGACTTTAGAAGAAGTTGTGGTGTAAACATGCACAGAATTAAATTCACAGACTAATTAGACAGGACTAATCCCTCTAAGCTGGAAACAATTCTCTCTCCAAATGCTTTCAATTGCTTGGTGCACACGTTTGACAACACTAAGCGTTGATGACAAAACATCACAAGAGATCGCAAAGTCAAGGAGACGCTAAGGAGCAAAGATTCTTTAGTGGTCGACAGCATGGTGGAGAAGGTGGACGTCCAAACTTGAGTTTTGAAGAAGACGACCACAAAAAAGAAAGTCGAAGGAGAAGACAAAGTACGACAACAAACGAAGAAGGACGATGACAAAGGACGACGACGACAACAAAGGACGACGACGACAGAGGACGATAATGACGAAGACGACGAAAAATGCGAAAAACATGAAAGACGACGAAGAAGAAAACAAAGGATGAAGAAGACAAAGAACGATGAAGCAGTAGAAGACGAAGAACAACGAAGAAGACAAAGGACGATGAAGAAAAAGAAGGACGCCAAAAAACAACACAAACGACAAAGAAGAAGACGAAGGACAACGACAGACAAAAGACGATGATAACGACAACGGTCAAAAAAAGAGGACGAAGACTGACAGAAGAGGACGAAGGACAAAGAACAACAAAGAAGAAGACGCAGGACAAAGGAGGAAAAATGACAAAGAAGGAGACGAAGGAAGGAAAAGACGGCGAAGGACGAAGAGTGATGGAGAAGAAGACGAAGGACAACAAAGAAAAGGACAATGAACGTCACGAAAAGGACGAACGACGACGGTGGACGAAGGATGAAGAAGAAGGAGATGAAGGACGGAAAAGACGGCGAAGGACGAAGAATGATGGAGAAGAGGACAAAGGACGACAAAGAAAAGGACAAAGAATGACAAAGAAGGGACAAAGGACAAAGGATGACGACAAAGGAGATGAAAGACCAGAAAAGACAGCGAAGGACGAAGAATGATGGAGAAGAGGACTGAGGACGACAAATAAAAAGGACAAAGAAGAGGACGAAGGATGAAGAATGACGAAGAAGGAGACAAAGGACGGAAAAGACGGCGAAGGACGAAGAATGATGGAGAAGAGGACCAAGGGCAACAAATAAAAAGGACAAAGAAGAGGACGAAGGATGAAGAATGACGGAGAAGGAAAAAAAGGACGGAAAAGACGGCGAAGGACGAAGAATGATGGAGAAGAGGACGAAGGACGACAAAAAAAAAAGACAGAACGACAAAGAAGAGGACGAAGGATGAAGGATGGCGAAGAAGGGGACGAAAGACGGAAAAGAGGGCGAAAGACGAAGAATGATGGAGAAAAACACGAAGGACAACAAAAAAAAAGACAATGAACGTCAAGAAGAGGACGCAGGATGAAGAATGACGAAGAAGACCAAGAATGATGAAGAGGAAGAAAACAAAGGATGACGACAAAGAAGGACTATGAACAACTAAGAAAAAGAAGAAGGCAAAGAAGAAGACAAAGATGACTAAGGACAACGACGAAGAAGAAGACGAAGACAAAAAAGACAAAAGATGACAAAGGCAAACGAAGAAGAAGAAGAGGACGACAAAAAAGAACCAGAAGAAGCTCTGCATTGTCATTGCACAAGTACAACTAAATGTCAAGAAGAGCACAAAGGATGTAGAACGACGAAAAAGAAGAAGAGGAAGTGGATGAAGAAGAAGAAGAGGAGGAGGAAGAGGAAGTGAACAAAAAAGAAGAAGATGAAGTGGATGAAGAAGAAGAAGAGGAGGAGGAAGAGGAAGTGAACAAAAAAGAAGAAGATGAAGTGGATGACAACGAGGATGAGGACCAAGAAGAAGTTTGAATGCAGTAAATCAGTTCTTGCCTGCATTAGTCAGTTTAATTAAAGCAGCCGCCTGTGGCTCTTAAACAAGCTGCAGTCTTCCTAATAGCATTTAAACATTAGCATTAAACAATAGCATTTAAACAAGCTGCAGTCTTCCTAATAGCAGTTCTGTACTCAAACACACCACAATGATGTTATTTATAGCACTGTTGTTAATCCTCTCTTTACACAAACAATACAGCTGCAGTCACAATCATAAACATATTCATCAGAAGTCAGTAATATGATCTCAGTTAAGGCTCCTCATAGATGTTTTATGCAGTCACCACACACGCACAAACGCACGGTACCATGTGGTACCAAGTTGGCTGGACACTCAGCCTCCTGAGAGCGAAAGACAAAGAAGCGACTCAGGCGCAGACAGTGACGACATTTCGGATCCAGATTCCCCTTCAAATATTACAAAAACAATTGCAAGTACAGTAAGTCCCTCCATAATCCCTTCCATACGGTCGGATAAAAACCAAAACCATTTCTACAAATGAAATAATTCTATTCAATCTAATTATTGCGTTCCAGACCCCAGAACACACATTTTATGGACAATATTGATGGTTTTGCATGCAGAAAATAATGTGAAATACTGTACACAAAATGATGAATTAAATGTATAAATAAACCTTGAAGGGGCTCTTTTTTTTAAACCCAAAAATATAACAAAAACACCAGTGACTAGTTTATGAAACCATAAGTGGTTTAACAGAACATTCTTTTTTTTTCAAATGTCTATTTTTTTTTTTACAGTTACAAAATATATTAAATAGAGGTGGGGGAAATAATCGATTTCTAGATGCATTGCAATCCAGACATGGACGATTATGGAATCGATGAGTAAACAGCATCTCTGTCTGGACTGGACCTGCAGTGCCTCAGACTGGAAGTCTCTCCAGAGAGTGGTGAGGATGATGGAAAAGATCATCAGGACTCCTCTTCCTCCTATCCAGGAGATGGCAAAAAGCCGCTGCCTGACCAGGGCTCAGAAAATGTGCAGAGACTCCTCCCACCCCCACCAAGGACTGTTTTCACTGCTGGACTCTAGAAAGAGGTTCCGCAGCCTCCGTAGCAGAACCTCCAGGTTCTGTAACAGCTTCTTCCCTCAGGCCGTAAGACTCTTGAACGCATCATAATTATCCCCTCAATTCCCCCCAAAAATGGATTAACTGGCTGGAATATAAAGACAATATAATATACATCCATAAACATGGATGCATATGCAAAAGTGCAATATATTTATCTGTACAGTAATCTATTTATTTATATCTGCACCTTATTGCTTTTTATTTGTTTCCCTAAATGTAAAAGACTTCCTTGTGGTCTACATAACATGTGATGGTGGTTCTTTGGTCAAAATGTTTTACACATCATCTTCTTTTTGTGGGCGGTCTTATTTACGTGGCTCACCTTCGACAGCGTCTTCTCCCCGTCATCTTTGTTGTAGCGGTGTAGCGTGCAAAGACGGGAGTGCAAGAAGTGTCAAAAGATGGCGCTAACTGTTCTAATGACATTCAGACTTTACTTCAATCAATAACGGAGCAGCATCTCCTCATCCGTGGCTCACTAGTGCAACAACAACGCCCGAAATGTGTCCCGTGAAAAACCGTCTGACCCGAACTTTCTAAAAACTAAAGTTCCTTGGGTGAATAATGTAAACTCACCACACCGGTATGTTTTAGTGCTTTCATGGCGAGTTTACTGGCAGATATAAGTAAGAACTTTACACTACTTTATATTAGAAATGGCAACAGCGGAGGATGAATGTCCCATAACAAGAAGATAGAGAAAAAGAAGAAGCTTATAGAGTACGGTGTCACCACGGACTACAAAGGCGGACGCGCGCAAATTTTCAGGACGTATGCAGATCCCAAATACAGATCAGCAGGTACCAGAAGGTAAGAAAAGTTGCTTTTGCATAATGTTGCAAAACAAAACACCAGATAATATGTCCTACCTTATACACACAGCATAATAATACTCCTATGTTGAAGCACAGTACAATCCATCAAGCGGTGCGGCTTCATAGCTTACCACTTTGATAGATTTTTGAGCGCCGCATGTAATGTTCTATATTTTCAATGGAACATATAACATTTTGGTGTTGTTTACTTGAGTCATATTGCAGTCTACAATTATCTCTTGTGTGACTGCCATCTACTGGCCACATGTATCATTTCACCATGTACCAAAAAATATAGCTTTGAGGTCGGTAAGCACAACCAAAACTATTTCGTACATTAGGCGCACCGGGTTATAAGGAGCACTGTCGAGTTTTGAGAAAATTAAAGGGTTTTAAGTGCGCCTTATAGTCCAAAAAATACAGTATGTTAGCTTTGTTACATCAATTTTAACGCGGGCCACATAAAACATACTTGCCAACTCTCCCGTTTTTAGCGGGAGAATCCCGGTATTCAGCGCCTCTCCCGACAACCTCCCGGCAGAGATTTTCTCCCGACAAACTCCCGGTATTCAGCCGGAGCTGGAGGCCACGCCCCCTCCAGCTCAATGCGGACCTGAGACTGAGTGGGGACAGCCTGTTCTCACGTCCGCTTTCCCACAATATAAACAGCTTGCCTGCCCAATGACATCATAACATCTAGGGCTTTTAGAGAGTAGAGTGCACAACTGCGCACACAACAAGGAGACGAAGCAGAAGAACGAGGAAATTACAGACACGGCGACGCCGTCGACGAGCAAGATGAAGAAATACGCTTGCAAGTTCCAAAACGAATGGAAACAAGGATTTCAGTTCATCCAGAACAGTTGGAAGGGGAAGGTGTATGTTGCCTGTACATTTTGTAGAACAGACTTCTCCATTGAACACGGTGGCCGAAATGATATACTCATCATGAACGGAGAAGTTAAACAGGACAATACTGCCATCTAATGGATAGCCACCGGACACTGAAATTCAAGGATTTATTTTTTTTCTATGTAAATAATATATATATATATATATATATATATATATATATATATATATATATATATATATATATATATATATATATATATATATATATATATATATATATATATATATATATATGAAATACTCGAGTTGGTGAATTCTAGCTGTAAATAACCACGCCCCCAACCACGCCCCACCTCCCGATATTGGAGTTGGCAAGTATGACATAAAATAATGTGGCGGGCCACACAAAATAAATTGCCAGGGCACAATATATAATGGCAGAAAACATAAAATGGTGTGGCGGGTCACATAAATGATGTGGTGGGCCACATAGAATAATGTTTTAGACCGGGGGGGGGGGGGGGGGGGGGGGGTGTTTTTTCATGAAAAAATACAATCATGTGTGCTTACGGACTGCATCCCTGCAGACTGTATTGATCTATATAATAATAATAATAATAATAATAATAATAATAATGGATTAGATTTATATCGCGCTTTTTCTATTGTTAGATACTCAAAGCGCTCACAGAGAAGTGGGAACCCATCATTCATTCACACATATATTGTAGGAACCAGAAATATTAATAACAGAAAGAAACAACCCTTTTGTGTGAATGAGTGTAAATGGGGGAGGGAGTTTTTTGGGGTTGGTGCACTAATTGTAAGTGTATCTTGTGTTTTTTATGTTGATTTAATTAAAAAAAAAATTAAATTAAATTTTAAAAAAATAATAAAGTTTTTTTGTTTTATTTATCTATTTTTTATTCTTGTGCGGCCCGGTAACAATCGATCCACGGACTGCTAGGTGGTTGGGGACCACTGTTTTAGACAACATAAAATGATATGGCGGGCCACAAAAAATGACCTGGTGGGCCAGATGAAATGACATGGCATAACACATAAAATAGCGTGGCAGGCCGCTTTAGATGAAGTGGCAGGCCAAAAAAAAATGATATGGCGGAAAACAAAATGGCATGGTGGGCCACATTAAATGGAGTGGCGGGGCAGACCCCTGGGCCTTGAGTTTGACACTTGTGATCTAGAGAATCATGATGATTACAAACCATTTTTACCATCAAACTATTTTCATGACAATTTTAAAACGATGCAACTAATTTTGTGTTCCAGTATTCTTATTTAGTCCCGCTAAGAGGACAGTGAGCTGCTTCCTGCCCTCACTTCAAGGCCTACTGAAAGCCACTACTAGCGACCACGCAGTCTGATAGTTTATATATCAATGATGACATCTTAACATTGCAACACATGCCAATACTTAACTTATAAAGTGACATTTTACATTTCCCGGGAAACTTCCGGTTGAAAACGTCTATGTATGATGACGTATGCGCGTGACGTCAATCGTTGAAATGGAAGTATTGGGACACCATTGTATCCAAATACAAACAGCTCTGTTTTCATCGCAAAATTCCACAGTATTTATCTGTGTTGGTGAATCTTTTGCAATTTGTTTAATGAACAATGGAGACTGCAAAGAAGAAAGCTGTAGGTGGGATCGGTGTATTAGCAGCTGGCTGCAGCAACACAACCAGGAGGACTTTGACTTGGATAGCAGATGCGCTATCCGACGCTAGCCGCCGACCGTATCGATGATCGGGTGAAGTCCTTTGTCACGCTGTCGATCGCTGGAACGCAGGTGAGCACGGGTGTTGATGAGCAGATGAGGGCTGGCTGGCGTAGGTGGATAGCTAATGTTTTTAGCATAGCTCTGTCGAGGTCCCGTAGCTAAGTTAGCTTCAATGGTGTCGTTAGCAACAGCAATGCTAGGCTTTGCCAGGCGGTACAGCATTAACCGTGTATTTACATGTCCAGAGTTTGGTAGTATTGTTGATCTTCTGTCTATCCTTCCAGTCAGGGGCTTATTTATTTTGTTTCTATATGCATTTAAGCACGATGCTATCACGTTAGCTCCGTAGCTAAAGTGCTTCGCTGATGTATTGTCGTGGAGATAAAAGTCACTGTGAATGTCCATTTCGCGTTCTTGACCTTCATTTTTAAGAGGATATAGTATCCCAGGTGGTTTAAAATACAAATCCGTGATCCACAATAGAAAAAGGAGAAAGTGTGGAATCCAATGAGCCAGCTTGTAACTAAGTTACGGTCAGAGCGAAAAAAGATACATCCTGCACTGCACTCTAGTCCTTCACTCTCACGTTCCTCATCCACAAATCTTTCATCCTCGCTCAAATTAATGGGGTAATCGTCGCTTTCTCGGTCCGAATCGCTCTCGCTGCTGGTGTAGACAATGGGGAAATGTGAGGAGCCTTTCAACCTGCGATGTCACGCTACTTCCGGTACAGGCAAGGCTTTTTTTTATCAGCGACCAAAAGTTGCGAACTTTATCGTCGATGTTCTCTACTAAATCCTTTCAGCAAAAATATGGCAATATCGCGAAATGATCAAGTATGACACATAGAATGGATCTGCTATCCCCGTTTAAATAAGAAAATGTCATTTCAGTAGGCCTTTAAAGACGTTTTAATGGCACTGAAGTGATTAAAAGGGTCTTTTCCTCCATATGACCAGGAGGTGTGTGGACAACAAGATTAGAAATCATCTTGTAATCACATCTTCCACGCCAAAGGAGTTTATCTGAGGTTTGGCTTTGATGGCATCATGGCCGACACTTCCCACTCGCATTTTTTGGCTTTCAGTCAAATGGAATGTCAAGGACAGATACCAGCCAGCACATGGCCTCTTCAACCTGCTACCCTCTGGAAGAAGGTATAGATGGATTCGCGCCAGGACCAGCAGAATGTCTCACAGTCTGTATCCCCAGGCTGTGAGACTGCTAAATGAACAGCCTGCCCCGGACCATCTCATTACCTCACTCTTCACCACCTCAATAATTGTGCTCCTGACACTGCATTGCTGCAACATCAACGTAACACCCATCAGACATGTGACTGTTCCCACCCCCACTCCCCCTCTATTCGCCATCTTCCTGACAATGCTAAACTGTGAACTATGGTCAACCTGCACTTCAATGCACTTTCTATGCCGCTGGACAAAGCTCAAACTAAATCTCGTTGACATGTATGACTTAAGTGTTATTATGACAATGACAATAAAGGGATTGAATTGAATTGAGTTGAAGGACATGATTCGAGTGTGGATTTGGTGGAGAAGGATAGCGGTGATGTTTGACAAGAAAAGCTCAGGGAAGCCTTGACATGACCGCATGAAGTGCGAGGGGGCGGAGTCATGGCAAGAGAAAGTCAATTACACCCAGGATGTTTTGTTCTACACTGCATTAAGGAGTATGTGTGTGTGTGTGTGTGTGTGTGTGTGTGTGTGTGTGTGTGTGTGTGTGTGTGTGTGTGTGTGTAGTAGGGTTGTCTCGACTGGTACCAAAATGTATTTTGATACTTTTTTAAACCTTTCGATACTTTTCTAAATAAAAGGGGGAAAACAAAAAAAATGGCATTATTGGCTTGAACAAAAAATCTTAGGGTACATTAAACATGTTTCTTATTGCAACCGAAGAACAATTTTGTCCTTAAATAAAATAGTGAACATACTAGACAACTTGTCTTTTAGTAGTAAGTAAACAAACAAAGGCTCCTAATTAGTCCAATGACGTATGCAGGACAAGCTGTAAAAATGGATTATTAATCTACTTGTTCATTTACTGTTAATAGCTCCCTGATACCGAAGTACATGTCAAACTACTTCCTTAACGTAAATGACCGCCATAACCACAACACCAGGGGATGCTCCACTAACCACGTTAAACCCAGATTCCGAACTAACAAAGGTCTTAACTCATTCTCTTTCTATGCCACATCAATCTGGAATGCACTCCCAACAGGTATAAAAGAAAGGGCATCTCTATCCTCCTTCAAAACCGCAATAAAAGTTCACCTCCAGGCAGCTACAACCCTAAACTAACACCCTCCCCGGATTGCTAATAATCAAATGTAAACAATCAAATGCAGATACTTTTTCTTATGCCTTCTGATCTCTCTCTCTCTCTCTCTCTCTCTCTCTCTCTCTCTCTCTCTCTATGTCCACTACTTGCTGTCCATATCCTACCCCCCCCCCCTCCACACCCCTGATTGTAAATAATGTAAATAATTCGATGTGATTATCTTGTGTGATGACTGTATTATGATGATAGTATATATGATAGTATATATCTGTATCATGAATCAATTTAAGTGGACCCCGACTTAAACAAGTTGAAAAACTTATTGGGGTGTTACCATTTAGTGGTCAATTGTACGGAATATGTACTTCACTGTGCAACCTACTAATAAAAGTCTCAAAAAGCTGCTTATTTTCTGTTTCAACATGTTCTATCTACACTTCTGTTAAAATGTAATAATCACTTATTCTTCTCTTCTTTGATACTTTACATTAGTTTTGGATGATACCACAAATTGAAGTATAGATCCGATACCAAGTAGATACAGGATCATACAATGGTCATAATTTAAGTCCTCATGTGTCCAGGGATGTAATTCCTGAGTTTATGAATATAATATGAATTTTTTTTTAAATTTAACGATAAAAAATATTGATGTAATCATAGTAGTATTGACTAGCTCTTGCACTTAGTATCATTACAGTGGATGTCAGGTGTAGATCCACCCATGGCATTTGTTTACATTC
>NC_084742.1:71831897-72026897 GCF_033978785.1 Entelurus aequoreus
GCATAATTCTGGTTGTGCTTAACGACCTCGGAGTAATGTTATTTGGTACATAATGTAATGACAAGTGTGACCAGTAGATGGCAGTCATACATAAGAGATAGGTGTAAACTGCAAGATGACACCAGTAAACAACACCAAAACTTTAAATATTCCATTGAGAATATAGAACATTACACACAGCGCTCAAAAATCTGTCAAAATGTTTTTAGTATGACTTCGGAAAGCTATGAAGCCACACCGCTTGATGGACGGTCATTAAACATATGAGTATTATTAAGGTGTGTGTGTGTACGAGGACCGCAAAATGGCACCTATTATCAGACATTATCTGGCGTTTTCTTTCGCAATATTATGCAAAATCCAAATTTCTTCCCTTCTGGTGTATTTGGGATCTGCATAAGTCTTGAAAATGTGCGTGTGACCGCCATTGTAGTCCGTGCCGACGCCATAGTCTTAAGCTTATTATTTTTCTCTAGCTTCTTGTGTGGCATTCATCTTCCACTGTTGCCATTACTAATATAAAGTAGCGTAAAGTTCTTACTTATATCTGTCAGTAGACTAGCTATCAAAGCGCTAAAAACTGGAGTGGGTTTACATAATTCACCCACGGAACTTTAGTTATTAGAGAGTTCTGGTCGGATGGTTTTTCACGGGCCACATTTCGGGCGTTGTTGTTGCACTAGTGAGCCACGGATGAGGAGATGCTGCTCCGTTATTGATTGAAGTAAAGTGTGAATGTCATTAAAACAGTTAGCGCCATCTTTTGACACTTCTTGCACTCCCGTCCTTGCACGCTACACCGCTACAACAAAGATGACGGGGAGAAGACGCCATCGAAGGTGAGCCACGTAAATAAGAGCGCCCACACAACGACGCATCCTGAAGCGACTGTCAGAAAGCGACTTAAAGATGATCTGTAAAACATCATCTATGCAACATTTTGACCAAAGAACCACCATCACATGTTATGTCAACCACAAGATAGTGTTTTAAATTTAGAAAAAAATCATAATATGACCCCTTTAGTGCGCCTTATAATCCGGTGCGCCTTTTGCATGAAAATAGACCTGAATAGACCCGCTCATCGGCAGTGCGCCTTTTAATCCGGTGCGCCCTATGGTCCGAAAAATACGGTACTTCAAGCACCTAGTGACAGTACCGACAGTGAAAAACAAAGTAAATATATGCACTAAAACCTTCATTACTGCTAGGGCTGCACGATTAATCTACATTGAGGTTTAAATTAGTGCAATAAATAACCGAAAGAGGCTGAGGATTTATTTTCTTGGCTGTCACCGGCATTTAAGTGACGGACGAGTTCGCCAATCAGAATTGTTGAGCCTCTCGTTTGTTCGTGTCTCGCATCAAACAGGGGAAAAGACGTCTCACTCTGTGCATTGCACTCAGCACCTGAGCACATTTATTCAACAGTAGAATTAACTGAACACAGTGAGTTCTATTTACAGTTATTCGCAATCTTTGCTAATGTTAGAATAATTATGTACATATTATCACACAACTCTAATGCTTAAAGGCCTACTGAAAGCCACTACTAGCGACCACGCAGTCTGATAGTTTATATATCAATGATGAAATCTTAACATTGCAACACATGCCAATACGGCCGGGTTAACTTATAAAGTGACATTTTACATTTCCCGCGAAACTTCCGGTTGGAAACGTCTATGTATGATGACGTATGCGCGTGACGTCACTAAATAAACGGAAGTATTGGTACCCCATTGAATCCAATACAAAAAAGCTCTGTTTTCATCTCAAAATTCCACAGTATTCTGGACATCTGTGTTGGTGAATCTTTTGCAATTTGTTTAATGAACAATGAAGACCGCAAAGAAGAAAGTTGTAGGTGGGATCGGTGTATTAGCGTCTGGCTGTAGCAACACAACCAGGAGGACTTTGACTTGGATAGCAGACGCGCTAGCCGACGCTAGCCGCCGACCGCACGGATGATTGGGTGAAGTCCTTCGTCCTTCCGTCGATCGCTGAACGCAGGTGAGCACGGGTGTTGATGAGCAGATGAGGGCTGGCTGGCGTAGGTGGAGCGCTAGTGTTTTTAATCATAGCTCTGTGAGGTCCTGTTGCTAAGTTAGCTTCAATGGCGTCGTTAGCAACAGCATTTTTAAGCTTCGCCAAGCTGGAAATTATTAACCGTGTAGTTACATGTACATGGTTTAATAGTATTGTTGATCTTCTGTCCATCCTTCCAGTCAGGGGCTTATTTATTTTGTTTCTATCTGCATTTGAGCCCGATGCTATCACGTTAGCTCAGTAGCTAAAGAGCTTCACCAATGTATTGTCGTGGGGATAAAAGTCACTGTGAATGTCCATTTTGCGTTCTCGACTCTCATTTTCAAGAGGATATAGTATCCGAGGTGGTTTAAAATACAAATCTGTGATCCACAATAGAAAAAGGAGAAAGTGTGGAATCCAATGAGCCAGCTTGTACCTAAGTTACGGTCAGAGCGAAAAAAGATACGTCCTGCACTGCATTCTAGTCCTTCACTCTACCGTTCCTCATCCATGAATCTTTCATCCTCGCTCAAATTAATGGGGTAATTGTCGCTTTCTCGGTCCAAATCTCTCTCGCTGCATTGTAAACAATAGGGAAAAGTGAGCAGCCCTCCAGCTTGTGACGTCACGCTACTTCCGGTAGGGGCAAGGCTTTTTTTTATCAGCGACCAAAAGTTGCGAACTTTATCGTCGTCGTTCTCTACTAAATCCTTTCAACAAAAATATGGCAATATCGCGAAATGATCAAGTATGACACATAATAATAATAATAATAATAACTGGGATTTATATAGCGCTTTTCTAAGTACCCAAAGTCGCTTTACATGTTAAAAACCCATCATTCATTCACACCTAGTGGTGGTAAGCTACTTTCGTAGCCACAGCTGCCCTGGGGTAGACTGACGGAAGCGTGGCTGCCAATTTGCGCCTACGGCCCCTCCGACCACCACCTATCATTCATTCAACATTCATTCACCGGTGTGAGCGGCACCGGGGGCAAGGGTGAAGTGTCCTGCCCAAGGACACAACGGCATGGTAAGAGGCGGGGAGCGAACCTGCAACCCTCAGGTTTCTGACACGGGCGCTCTACCCACTACGCCATGACGCCCCATAGAATGGATCTGCTATCCCTGTTTAAATAAAAAAAAATCATTTCAGTAGGCCTTTAAGGGCCGTTGCTATAGTTATTATCAATTGTGCTGAAGTTGTATTTTTCTATCTGTGCAAAGCTGGCAATCCAAAAGATTGCAAGTCGTCTCGTGTTGTGTCCAGGCCGAACATCGAGTACCGTGACACAGACAGAGCAGAGACAAGGCGATATCACGAGTGTCAGCACATTTGCATTTCATTAATAGTCATATATTGTGTCTAACTGGGGTTGCTGAGATTACCCCACCTCCTTCAGTGATGTAACCAGGGACCTCCCAAATAAATAGAGGAAGCACGTGGGCTGGACTTTAGAGCGTAGTTTGGATCTGTAGATAGAATACAGCCCAAAAAACGTCTCTCCTCAATTAAGCAAAATTTCACTCGGTCTCTGCATGATTCCTTGCTTCTTGTCTGTTTAATAGATGTCATCAGTGTTTGAACCTGGCAGTTTTAGGTGGGCGGAGAGCGGGGCGCCAGCTTTACAAACACAGACAGACAGACTCCCCACTTAAGAGAGAAGTGCCGCAAAGTAACAACAATTAGGAGGGAAAAAATTTGATTACAAAGCCAAATGTGATTTGGGGTACTATATCAGCTCCTAACCGGATAGGCAATATGAGACCATCAACATGGACAAACAAGGGAGAATGCTGTGAATCCGCGATTGCAATAAACCAGGGGTGTCCAAAGTGCAGCCCGGTGGCCATTTGCGGCCCGCAGGTCATTTTTTAACGGCCCCACAGCACATTCTAAAAATACAATGAAAAAAAAATAAAAAACATAAAAAGTGTTATAAAAGAGCAAACAGGTTGCACTATTTACTCTAATAACACAAAGCTGCCATGCAGGCTGTTTCTTTCTTTAAAAAATAATAATGAATCAAAATCAATGTCATTATGAATTATTGACCTATTCAAGGCTCCATTTACTTCACATTAAATATTCCACTTTGAGATATTTTTTGGGGAAAATGTTGCATATTTTTTGGTTGCTATTTAAAAAACAAAGTTTTTTTTAAAGAAGGGCCTAAAATGAACAAACGAAAAACATAAACAACAATAAAACTTATAATTGACGGATAGATCTGAAGTTGATCTTGAGACTATTGTGGTAAAAGTTTAAAAAGATGTATTTTTTTAAACTTTACTGAGCAATTTCCTTTTGGATCCCCAATCATTTTAGTGGGACTTTTTTAGGTGTCATTGCTCAAAAAAATAATGTATTAAAATCAATGTTGTTATGAGTTATTGACCTTTTTAAGACTCCAATTATTATATCATCTCAAATATTCCACTTAAAAATTGTATTTGGGGAAAATATTGCATATTTTGTGATTTTTTTCCATTAAAAAAAAACGGTTTTCCTTGACAAAAATGGCATACAACTTAAATATTTAAAAGCGTTATATTGACAGATAGACCTAATGTTGATGTAGAGATTTAAACCTTGAATAATAATAATAATACTAAATAATGACACATTTGTAATATTTTTTTGGACCAAAACTTTTGGGGTCCCCGGGATCAAGTCTGAGTGGAGGCCTAAATGTATCTTTTTTATACAAATATTGTATTGGTTTTTAAAATAAAAAATATCAAAATGGCCGCCGCTTGCTTTGATTTTTCAGTGTGCGGCCCTCAGTGGAAAAAGTTTGGACACCCCTGCAATAAACAGTAAGACAACGTCCAACCTGGTTTTTCCAACTGGGAAAAAAATGCACTTTAAAGGAGAACACACTTTTTTTGGAATTTTGCCTGTGATTCACATTCATTATAAAATATGACAACAGATGGATTTTTTTTAATGCATTCTAAATATTAAACAAACGTAAATAAAAAATGCTTACAATGGAGCAAATGGGGTCTCCAATATTCCTCCCATAAAATCCAAATTCAAAAAGCGCCAACAATACTCCATTTACATTTTGTGACTTGAATATTAACCGAGTATTAGTGAAATTGGTATTATAAGCACTAACACAGACTGACTATTTATAGCTGCGACTTAATCACTTCCATATCTCCCTAGGTTTACATCGAGTGATCTGCTGTTTCCTTGCTTCCCTGCTCCCCGTAAGTTTGTTGTAGATCATAAATCATGCATCTCACCTGGACATGAGACGTCTGAGTGGGTAATACAACAAGTTGGGACACTTTGACAGCCAATTTAGGACCAGGAACTTTGATCAAATATATTTAATATTTACAATGCATTAAAAAAAAATCCATCAGTCTTCATGTCTATTACGATTGTGAAAGATAGGCAAAATTCCCCCCAAAATGCAGTTCCTCTTTAAGATGTTCAGTACTTAAATACATTTTTGCTTTCAGAAATGAGTCGTGTTGTTTGTTTTAGGATAACAAAGTTATTTACCTTCCAATTACAGTACAATGGTAAACAATTCTACAGTAATGAGAAATAAGTTTAAATCCTTTGAAATTGTTACTTGCATTATTAGGGATGTCCGATAATGGCTTTTTGCCAATATCCGATATTCCGATATTGTCCAACTCTTTAATTACCGATACCGATATCAACCGATACCGATATATACAGTCGTGGAATTAACACATTATTATGCCTAATTTGGACAACCAGGTATGGTGAAGATAAGGTTGTTGTTTTTTTTTAATAAAATAAAATAAGATAAATAAATTAAAAACATTTTCTTGAATACAAAAGAAAGTAAAACAATATAAAAACAGTTACATAGAAACTAGTAATGAATGAAAATGAGTAAAATTAACTGTTAAAGGTTAGTACTATTAGTGGAGCAGCAGCACGCACAATCATGTGTGCTTACGGACTGTATCCCTTGCAGACTGTATTGATATATATTGATATATAATGTAGGAAGCAGAATATTAATAACAGAAAGAAACAACCCTTTTGTGTGAATGAGTGTAAATGGGGGAGGGAGTTTTTTTGGCTTGGTGCACTAATTGTAAGTGTATCTTGTGTTTTTTATGTGGATTTAATTAAAAAAAATAAAAATAAAAAAAATAAAAAACGATACCGATAATAAAAAAAACGATACCGATAATTTCCGATATTACATTTTAAAGCATTTATCGGCCGATAATATCGGCAGGCCGATATTATCGGACATCTCTAATTATTATTAATTATTATGATTACATTACATTATAATCACCATAGGTTTTATTGATTATTTATTCAGTTTAAGAGCATGATGTAGACAAAAACAATTTGAGAGAAAAATTGCAATTCGGCTTTTTCTCAAAATCGTGCAGCCCTATATGTGGCAGCCTGCCACAAATACATGAAATAGATTTTGGACTATCAATTCACCTTTATTCATGAAGCACAATACACTTGGTCGACCAGAGAATAAGAAGACGGAGCAGGAGGGATCAGTAATTCGAAAAAGGTTCATTAGGGCTTCAAAAAAATATGTAATTTGTTTTTCTTATAGCCAGACCTCTGTGTTTACTTTATTGTAGTCTTAACATGCAAAATGAAGAGTGCAGACTATTTTAGGTATTTTACTGTATGTAAATAATGTATGTATGTATGTAATGATAAACAATATGAATGACAAATCACTGTATAACTCTGAAAGGTTAGTAATACCCTTCTAAAGTTAAATTCTCGTAAAAACCGTGATTGATAACTGCACTTTGATAATCTGATGGACCGGTGACACTGCTCATTTACTGGAGAAGCAAGCTAGCCCTCGCTTGCTTAAATGCAAACATGAATACAAGAGACATTAACGCCTTTCCTCATTAAGAAATGACTTGCATTGTATAAACACATTGCTGTCCAACTGCACACATTGAAGCTAAAAGCTGTGCTATCTCAGCACAGCGTGACGGATCTATACTTTTGAGCACATTTAATGATACCATGATGATAATAATAATACTAACATTTTCATATCGTTACAGTCTAGATTAGACTAGTTCCTACTTGGTCCTTTGACACACAGAGTGATCCTCACTATGACGGAAATGCTGGATTGCAGTTGGTCAAGTAAAGAAGATGTTTGAAATATTAGTTATGTCAAATATGAGGTTTGAAATGAGGATTATAGAGTTCTGAGGAATGAAAAGCAGGCAAGCAAAGGAATTTAGTTGTGAGCGAGCTCAGGCAATGATTCAAAAGATGAAAATGATCCAGGAGATTAAAGCTCAGGCCGTTGAGGGAGTCTTTGCAAAGTAGTTTCATTATCTCCCTCAATTCTTACCAAGCTTTAGAAACATGTTTGAGTTGAACAGACACGCTGCACAAAGAACTGATCGAATCAGATCTATCAATCAATAAAAAAAGTCTCAGCATGCCTCTTTACTCACCATGCTTCTATTTGTCTTCCATGAATATTTTGGGGGGTTGAATGACTTAACAAGTATTCAACAAAACATGCAAAAGGTCAACGCTGACAATTAGCCTCAACAAGTTCATTAACAAGCTGTCAGTCAAACATGGGAGGCAAAGGCTAGAGGGAGGCTTACTCCTATCTTGAAACGATCCAAAGCACCGACACAATGTGATGATAATAACAGAAGTAAGAAGATAGCAGTGATCAGCAATTAAAGACTTCAAATATTTGAATATTGATTAACCTAAAAAACTGTAGAAATCGTCCTGGTAGGTGCCTTTATCATTGCAGTCTGTTTGTTAGAAATGCTTCTGTTGCACAACAGCAGACATTGACATGAGGAACACAAACCGACCTGTTTCTATTCTCAGCTCCATTTCCAAAGTAATGGAGAAAAGAGTTTATGAACAGGTGGATAGTTACCTTGCCACTAATAAACTCATGTACAAATTCCAATCTGACTTCAGAACTAACCACTCCACTGACACATGCCTTCTCTATGTGACTTCAGAACTAACCACTCCACTGACACATGCCTTCCCTATGTGACTTCAGAACTAACCACTCCACTGACACAGGCCTTCTCTATGTGACTTCAGAACTAACCACTCCACTGACACATGCCTTCTCTATGTGACTTCAGAACTAACCACTCCACTGACACATGCCTTCTCTATGTGACTTCAGAACTAACCACTCCACTGACACATGCCTTCTCTATGTGACTTCAGAACTAACCACTCCACTGACACATGCCTTCTCTATGTGACTTCAGAACTAACCACTCCACTGACACATGCCTTCTCTATGTGACTTCAGAACTAACCACTCCACTGACACATGCCTTCTCTATGTGACTTCAGAACTAACCACTCCACTGACACATGCCTTCTCTATCTGACTTCAGAACTAACCACTCCACTGACACATGCCTTCCCTATGTGACTTCAGAACTAACCACTCCACTGACACATGCCTTCTCTATCTGACTTCAGAACTAACCACTCCACTGACACATGCCTTCTCTATGTGACTTCAGAACTAACCACTCCACTGACACATGCCTTCTCTATGTGACTTCAGAACTAACCACTCCACTGACACATGCCTTCTCTATGTGACTTCAGAACTAACCACTCCACTGACACATGCCTTCTCTATGTGACTTCAGAACTAACCACTCCACTGACACATGCCTTCTCTATCTGACTTCAGAACTAACCACTCCACTGACACATGCCTTCTCTATCTGACTTCAGAACTAACCACTCCACTGACACATGCCTTCTCTATGTGGCTTCAGAACTAACCACTCCACTGACACATGCCTTCTCTATGTGACTTCAGAACTAACCACTCCACTGACACATGCCTTCTCTATGTGACTTCAGAACTAACCACTCCACTGACACATGCCTTCTCTATCTGACTTCAGAACTAACCACTCCACTGACACATGCCTTCCCTATGTGACTTCAGAACTAACCACTCCACTGACACATGCCTTCTCTATGTGACTTCAGAACTAACCACTCCACTGACACATGCCTTCTCTATCTGACTTCAGAACTAACCACTCCACTGACACATGCCTTCCCTATGTGACTTCAGAACTAACCACTCCACTGACACATGCCTTCTCTATCTGACTTCAGAACTAACCACTCCACTGACACATGCCTTCCCTATGTGACTTCAGAACTAACCACTCCACTGACACATGCCTTCTCTATGTGACTTCAGAACTAACCACTCCACTGACACATGCCTTCTCTATCTGACTTCAGAACTAACCACTCCACTGACACATGCCTTCTCTATCTGACTTCAGAACTAACCACTCCACTGACACATGCCTTCTCTATCTGACTTCAGAACTAACCACTCCACTGACACATGCAAATACTGCGGCATGGTCATGCTGGACCTTCACAAGGCCTTTGACACCGTTAACCACGCTATACTGTTGGATAAGTTCAGAGCAATCGGATTTAACAAAACCTGGATGCAATCTTACATGGAGGGGAGGGAGCAGGTGGTAGAGGTGAACGGCACCGTGTCCCCCCCCCCCCCCCCCCCCTCTCGGTGAGCTGTGGAGTCCCCCAAGGCAGTATATTGGGACCTTTATTGTTCCGAATATACATAAACCACATGTCATCGGCATGCGACTGTGAATTGTTTTTGTTTGCGGATGACTCTGCCCTGCTGGTATCAGACAAGGACAAGTCACAGGTGGAGAAAATCCTCAGTGCTGAGCTGTGTAGAACTTGCACCTGGCTCGCTGACAACAAGCTATCCATACACTTGGGTAAAACTGAATCCATCCTGTTTGGGTCCCACATCAAACTTAAGAAAGTCAATGACTTCACTATAAAAGTGGGTGACATTGTTATCACCAGGAAAGATGAGGTCACCTACCTAGGTTCCATTCTAGAGCCTAACCTTTCCTGTGATAAAATGGCAACCAAGGTCATCAAAAAGGTTAACCAACGAACGAGATTTCTCTACAGAATCTCCTCTCTGGCCAACAAAAGCACCTTGAGGATTCTGGCGGGAACTCTCGTTCAACCCTTTTTCCATTACGCATGCACCTCCTGGTACCCTAGCACCTCCAAAACCCTCAAATCTAAACTCCAAACATCTCAGAACAAGCTAGTCAGGTTACTTCTAGACCTCCACCCCAGATCCCACCTCACTCTTACCCACTTCTCTAAAGTGGGCTGGCTCAAGGTGGAGGACAGAGTTAAACAACTTGCACTGAGCCTAGTCTATAAAATCCGCTACACCTCCCTGATACCGAAGTACATGTCAAACTACTTCCTTAACGTAAATGACCGCCATAACCACAACACCAGGGGGAGCTCCACTAACCACGTTAAACCCAGATTCCGAACTAACAAAGGTCTTAACTCATTCTCTTTCTATGCCACATCAATGTGGAATGCGCTCCCAACAAGTATAAAAGAAAGGGCATCTCTATCCTCCTTCAAAACCGCAATAAAAGTTCACCTCCAGGCAGCTACAACCCTAAACTAACACCCTCCCCGGATTGCTAATAATCAAATATAAACAATCAAATGCAGATACTTTTTCTTATGCCTTCTGATCTCTCTCTCTCTCTGTCTCTCTCTCTCTCTATGTCCACTACTCTATGTCCATATCCTACCCCCCCCCCCCTCCACACCCCTGATTGTAAATAATGTAAATAATTAAATGTGATTATCTTGTGTGATGACTGTATTATGATGATAGTATATATGATAGTATATATCTGCATCATGAATCAATTTAAGTGGACCCCGACTTAAACAAGTGGAAAAACTTATTCGGGTGTTACCGTTTAGTGGTCAATTGTACGGAATATGTACTTCACTGTGCAACCTACTAATAAAAGTCTCAATCAATCAATCAATCAAAAAAGCACTGAGGCATGCGATTCTAGTGGATCAGACAAGTTTAAATTGGATCTAGATCTCAACACGAGGCTTCATTCATATCAAAACATGTCCATTCATATCAAAACATGTCCATTAACAGTTTGTAGACATTCAACATCCATAACTCAGCGAGCAATCAACACTTTAAAGTCGCTGGACGAAGACAAAAGACGACTAGGAGACAATATCTCACTATTGCCTCCTGGGGACCCAAAGATACCGCTTAAAACCCTACAACGACATGTTCACCACCAAGATGATTCATCCACATTTGCACAGAAGAATGTTCCAGGATGTTCCGGCGCTCTTAACAACTCACACAGGAGTGCGTCCATCCATGGCCAACTCACTGCTAGCCTCCTGGCGACGTCCCCAAAACTGTTCAATCGCATGGCACGCTCCACTACAGCTGGCAGACGATGAAAGTCTTCTTCCTCGCTGACTTTCTCCATTCTACTTTTCAAGCATTACAACGGCATTCATCCATCCCGGCCTTCTGCCTCCGCCAAGGAGGCATCGTCTCTGGCCATCTGAAGCGTAGCACCTCCTGTGGGGGACAGATGCGGACTTCCGACACTGGCCGAAATACTTCCACGTGCTTCTTTGTTCACCTCCCACAGTCCGACAGTCATCGTCTGCATCCACCGTTCAAAATGTTAGCATGTCTTGTTCGCTGCTCACAGAGGTGAAAGCATCACCAGCACGTTTTGGACTGACAAGCCCCGAGATCCAGAAAGGAAGTAGTTTGCATAAAGATTGAAAAATGACAGCCAACAAGAAGACACACGCATATACACACACACCTTGTAGCTACACACATAATGCAAGCTGGCAGCGTGTGACGGGACAGACGCAAATCACAGGAAAGACTCAATGGAATGAGACAAGCATTAAAAATGCATTTGTTTAACTGTTGCTGACCCATACTTTCATGTTCATGTGTGCAGAAAGTCTTAAATAGAACTCTGCATCACAAAAACATATTTTCCAAAAACCTTTTAGCCACATAAATAGATTAGTTTATTCAAGAACAGGTCCATTTAGCGCCATCCCCTGCTTTGACATGCACTTTGCAGGCTGTTAATGCGTTTACTTATATGGGAAGTGTTTTGTGATGCAGAGTTCTATTTAAGACTTTCTGCACACGAATGAACATGAAAGTATTGGCGTCAGCAACAGTTAAACAAATGCATTTTTAATGCTTGTCTCATTCCATTGAGTCTTTCCTGTGATTTGCGTCTGTCCCGTCACCCGCCTGCCAGCTCTGCATTATGCTGTGCTAGCTACAAGGTGTGTGTCGTATATGCGATGTGCTCTTCTTTGTTGGACATGTCATTCTTTCACTGTGATCACACAGACGTAACTAGCTTGTGTGGCTATGCTGACATCGGCTGGTGAGTTGCTTTCTCGCCTCAGAGCTCGTGGAAGTTTATTCTAGATTATAAATCATGTCTCTCACCTTGATCATAGTAGGATGAGGACATAATCCGACAAGTTGGTCAACTTTGACAGCCAATTTAGAACCGGAAATGGCAAGAAAGACACGAAAAGACACTTTGTTCCGCCCCCCTTCGAGAGGATAGTGAGTCATTCTTCATCCAAACTAGGGATGTCCCGATCCAGGTTTTTGCACTTCCGATCCGATACGATACTGGCCTTATCAGAGCATGTATTAAAGTTTAAAATTATTTAGCCTACTTAGTTGTCAGATTCATGTTGAAAAGGGTTTTAGTACTCTTGATAACAACTAGCCAACTGAATTGGGTGAGTTTGAATAATACACAATGGAGATGTTGACGTGCAGAGTTTCAAACACTCTTCATTTTCTAGCAGGGGACTTTTCAAATGATGCTACATATTAGCAGTAATGCTACTTTTTATAGCAACACTTTTGCCCCACACTTGACAAATGACGGTTGTCTGTCCGACATATTCCCACTTGAAGCCAAACCACCGCCAGACGATGGACCCCCTGCTGTTTTTCTTGGGAATTAATTCATTCTTCCTTCATTATTACCGCTCACACAGCTACGCTAGCATCACAGCTAACGCTAGCCATGCTGCTACCTCTCTGCTCCGCGAGGGCGTATACGTATGTGACGTATGACGTGACGTGTGTAAGAAGGTGCGCTTGCTGTCTGTGAGAAGCAGACACAAGAAGGAGTGGGAAGAGCCTGTCGTGTAATGCCTGCAGCTAAAAGCAACTGCGTGAGGACGTATACTTCAATATCACGATATAGTCATTTTCTATATCGCACAGAGACAGCTGACATTTTAACCGGTAACTTTTAATTCACATGGCCGTCTTAACGGTTAGGACACAGACCTGTGGATGTGTTGGAGGTGTGCTGGAAAATGTGGAACGGAAATTAGGGAGCAGCAGAAAAGTGGAATGTATTATTTAAATCGGTGCGCTGGAAAACACGGACCGGAATTTTTTTAGAAACTGGATCTGGATCGGCATTTTCCCATGCCTTGCCGATACACATTTTTTGGCAAATATCAGCGGCCGATCCGATCCAAATATCGGATCGGGACATCCCTAATCCAAACGGGGATATATCAACATCCTAACAGTCGGCATCCCAGTGACAGCAGACATTGTAAAGTAGGTGATTGTTTTATTATGTTTTTTGGCTGTTATGTCTGCAGTGAGTAGTAATCAGTGATGTTGTTGAAGGAAAAAGATGTGTTTTTGCCATAGGCTTAAAATGATCAAAATACGTAATATATTACATGTTATTATGAATGTGCGTGTTACTATATTACATATATACTTACAGTGTGTATATAAAACCTGGATGGAGGTGTTTGGAGCATTTCATACAGAGCGACTCCCTTATGCTCCATTTTAAGCAGACTTTTCATCACATTTATTTACGGTATTAGTTAGAATGCATTAAAAAAAAAAAGAAAAACATGCGTGACAAGAACATTGAAAGTGATGGGCAAAAAAAAAAAAAGTGCAGTTCCCCTTTTCGCACATTTTTAACTCTAACCCTTGATTATAAATAAAGTTGGTATGGTATGGGTAGTAATGTATAATCGGCCATGACGCATGTGTATAGAAATACTAAAAAAGAGAGACGTTATAGATAAAGCTAATAGGTTATTAGTCATTAGAAGGAACCTTTTGGATGACCTGACGAGGTAGAAGCATGTGTGTTGTTTGGATCATAATTTTTCTTTCTTTGTGTTACTAATCAGCTTGGAGCATAGGTCACTCTGATTTCCGGACAGAATCACGGAATTGGCAAATAAAAACAAAATCTACTATTAAGCGCAAAAAGTCGCAGAAGTTTAAGCAACGTGACTGAATTGCTGTCATTGTGGGGAGAAGGAACGATCGCTTGAAAAAATCGTGTTTCCGGGTATTTCTTCATCATTGATTTCTGCTCACTGCAAACTTTATGAGAGCCAACACACATAATAAAACATCATTTACTGTGCAACGTCAGCTGTCATTGGAATGCGGACTGCATGGATGTTCATACATTCCCTTTTAGGTGAAGAATGTCTCATAATCCTCGCCAAAAAAACGGGATGCGGGGGGTGGGGAGGATCACACGCTTTTCGTGTCGTTCTTGCAGGTCCAGGTCCTAAATTGGCTGTCAACGTGTCCCAACTTGTTGGATTACCTACTCAGACGTCTCATGTCCAGGTGAGATGCATGATTTATGATCTACAACAGAGCTGGGCAAATATTTTGGCTCGGGGGCCACATTGAGAGAGAAAAATGTGTCTGGGGGGGGCCAATGTGTATGTGTGTATAAATGATATATACACATTTAGCAGTACAAATCTTCTGTACAGTATGTGTGTTTGGCTCCCTTTTTTTCCAGGAACACTAATACCAAAAGTCACAATGTCCGATAGAGTTCTAAAAAGGTTATGACAGACCACCTCAAAAAAATTTAATTTTACAGTTTTTTTACTGATTGGGACACCCAAAATGGACATGAAAATAAAGAAAGTGGGATTTACAATATTAACTACGAACAATAAAACACTGAATATTAACAACATATGAGCGTCGCTCCTCTTTTACTTCTCAAACCAAGCAAAACGCAACAAAAATGTAACAAACAGCAAAATATGAATGCAAGGTGTAATAAACACCTACGATATGATATATTATCATTAAAAAAATCTGCTTCCGCATCTATTTTTCTGACACGCGTTTCGGGCTGGCTGCTCTGAAAACAAACCCCGCCCACTCTGCTTTGCTGAGCTGCTGTGACGTAGATTACCGTAATAACTCCTATAACACCCAAAAGTGCAGATTTCAACCATTGAAATACTTTCTATAGTTCAAGACTTACGGCCATTTAAAAACAGCACTGCACATCATAATGGCGCCGACAGTTTCGATGTTAAAGGTCTAAAAAAATTATGTAGAACGTCCGGCGGGCCAGATTGAAATGATTAACGGGCCGTAACTTGCCCAGTTCTGATCTACAATAAACTTACAGGGAGCAGGGAAGCGAGGAAACAGCAGACTACTCGATGAGACACAGAAGTGATAATGTCGCCGCTGTAAAAAGTTGCGCTGTGTTAGCGCTTTTAAAAACAGTTTCACCAATACTTGATTAATATTCAAATCACGAAATGTAAATTGAGTATTGTTGCCGCTTTTTGAATGGTTATCGGATTTTATGGGCGGAGTAGTGGAGCTCCCATTGGCTCTGCTGTAAGCAGACTATTATTTACGTTTATTTCATATTTAGAATGCTTTTTTTAATCCACCCATCATCATGTATTTCTTAATGATTGTGAACAATAGGCAACATTCAGTCTAAACAAATGCAATTCCCCTTTAAAGCATTTATACGTGGTTACGTTATTATGCTTTAACTTGAAATACTCAGCAGAATTGTCCAATGATGTATTGTATCAATAAATGCAAATATGTTTGCATTTAAGAGAGACATTTTAGAGCTTTAGAAGCCATATTTTCAAGTTGTATTATAAAAAATAAAAAAAATGTACTTTGGTAAGAATCACAAGTTCACAACTTATAAATGGTAACAATGGATTATTCTGGGGTTGTTCAAATAAAAAATAACAACAACAATGTACACCAAACTAAACCCAAACCGTATCAAAAAACTGATAAGATCCGAATCATGGATTTCTTTATCCGTTCCACTCCTAGTTGGTATGTAACTTTTGACTCAGTAAACCGAGGCACAATGGTGAAAATCCTCAAGGCTTATGGCTTCCCTCCTAACCTGCTGAGGGCTGTAGAGACTAAGCACAAGAACACAAAAGCTCAGGTGAATACACCGGAGGAGGAGTTTGTCTTCTTGACAGGTGTGGTACAGGGGCACAAATTTGTCCAATTTCTCTTTGTCATAACCCTGGACTACACACTCAGAAAATAAATTACTACGAAAGGAGCAGGATCTTGGCTTCACGATAACAGCTTGGAAGTCAAGAAGAAACCCTGCTGTGGTCCTAGCAGACTTGGACTGCTTGCTGTCTGACAGAGTACAACACATTCAAGAGCCCTCAAACAAACCGTAGGTAGAGCACACCAGGATTGGTTTCATGCTGAATGCAAAGAAAACTGAGCTCCTTACTTATAACATCCCTCTGGGCCATGAAGCTCTTAAGACAGCAGGAGAAAACACTCTGGCAGAAGTCCAATACATAAGTTTCTGGGTTAATTAATCAGAACAGGGCATTGAGGGGAAAAAGGCGCTGGCATGGAAAACTGTGAATGGCATGTCTAATGTGCGGAAATCCAATCTCCTTCCACAACAAGATTAGCTTTTTTCAAACAACTGTGGAGTCTGTGCTCCTCTACGGCTGTAAAACCTGCCCTTCATACGTCTCCGGATGGATGCTACAACAACTTCCAGTCAGGATTTCGACCTCTTCATAGCACAGATACGGCCCTTCTTAAAGTTATAAACTACATCCGTCTAAACACAGACTTTGGCAAAACTTCAGTATTAATGCTATTGGACCTCAGTGCTGCATTTGACACTGTCCACCACTCAATACTTTTGGACAGGTTGGAAAACTGGGTGGGGATCTCAGGCACAGTTTTAAGCTGGTTCAAGTCATATCTACAAGATAGGAACTATTTTGTTTCCATTGGTGACTTTGTATCAGAAGCAACCAACGTAACGTGTGGAGTTCCCCAAGACAAATCATGCAAAATAATAACATTGACCATCATTGCTATGCCGATGACACCCAAATCTATGTAGCGCTATCACCAAATGACTATCGCCCCATAGATCTTCTGTGCCAGTGCATTGAGCAAGTCAAACACTGGGTGTGCCAAAATTTCCTACAACTAAATGAAGATAAAACTGAGATAATTGTTTTTGGTGCTAAAAAAGAAAGGTTTAAAGTCATCCAGCACCTTCAATCACTGTCCCTGAAAACCTCAAAGACAGAAATCTTGGGGTTATTTTAGATTCTGATTTACATTTCCACAGTCACATCAAATCAGTAACAAAATCAGCCTACTATCACCTCAAAAATGTAACAAGACTTAGAGGGCTCATGTCAGCTCAAGACTTAGAAAAACTTGTATATGCCTTTATTACCAGTAGGCTAGACTATTGTAATGGTCTCCTTGCAGGTCTTCCCAAAAAAAAGTGTCAGGCAGCTACAGCTTGTTCAGAACGCTGCTGCTAGAGTTCAAACAAAAACCAAAAAATGTGAGCACATTACAGCAATTCTTAAATCCTTACATTGGCTCCCTGTACATCAGAGAATTGATTTCAAAATCCTCCTGCTCACATATAAATCACTACATGGTCTAGGGCCCAAGAATATCAACGATATGCTCCCACTATATAAGCCCTCTAGATCACTAAGATCTTCTGAGAGCAATCTGTTAGTGGTTCCCAGAGTAAAGTCCAATGAAGGGAGAGCATCATTCAGTCACTATGCAACAAATAGCTGGAATAAACTTCCTGAACATGTCAGACTTTCCCCAACTCCGACTACTTTTAAAACTAGACTGAAAACTTTTATGTTCACCTTAGCTTTCAGCTAAATCTTTTAACTTTTAACGTCCGCACTGTTTTTATTTTTATTGTCTGCATTTTCATTTTGCTTTTATTTTCTTTCATTTCACTTTGTTGTCTGTGAAGCACTTTGAGTCTGCCTTGTGTATGAAAAGTGCTCTACAAATAAAGTTGCCTTGCCTTGCCTAAAGCAGAATGATACATGTGGTTCTGAACATCAACCAGAACAAGCATCTGTATGGGGGTCTGGCAAGGCTGAGTGACAAGGTCAAGGTGGTATCCAGGAGGATTAAATGTACAGGTCTCTACCAAACACCAAGAACTTCCTGCTAGTAAGCTAGCCAACACACATGAGCCGACCAAGAGGACGCCCCACGACGACATATATGGATGTACTGAGGAAGGATGCAGGAGTGTAGAGCTCCACAAAACTGTCGGAATGCTTTGGGAACTGCAAGGATTGGCAAACCTGTCTGAGGATGGCCCATTTTGATCAACATTTCAGCTTTATGCCATTGTGTGCTACTTTCGCTGTTTTTTGTCTACTTTTCGAAAATGTTCCAAAAAACACCTAAAAAAAACAAAACAAGCTAAGTTCTGCAAATGGCCGCCAGGCTGCACTTTCGACATCTATGGTTTAGGTCAGGGGTGCCCATACAGTCGATGGCGAGCTATCGGTCGATCGCAGAGGGGTGTCAGTTGATCGCCAGCCAGGCGTTAAAAAAATAGACCTAAAATTAGGGATCATCAATCTTCACCGAGACGTCACTTTCGTCACTTGATTGACATTCACGGCACCCAAGGGTCTTGTGAGATAACGCTGGCTGCTGCGAGCTCATTATTAAGAAAAAATGACCGACAGGAAGGCGAGAAACACTTGTTTAAATATTTCACCAGAGAAGGCCTTCTTCTGCACGCTACCACTAAATCTGTAGATCTGAATCTATTCACGGCCCCCACAAAGAATGTATGGAAAACACTGGAATGACTCAGCAGTTCAAAAAAGGAGTGAACACTGGCGAGAGTGAAGTGTCAATGATTGGTTGATATTTGAGAAGAGTTTCTGCAAGAACTAATGCCTTACAAATGGCCCCAGGCCTACAATTAACTCTTTCACCACCACCAAACCCCACCCTAAAACACACACTGCTGTAGTTGCCAAAATAAAAAAAAACAATGGCGTTCATGGGAAACCTTGTGTGCATTCTGAGCAGCACAGGCAGGAAAGTGAAAAGTGACCCAAAGAGGAAGTGAAAAGAAGAAGCTAAATAATGTGACCACTTATGCAGCTGGCATTTCAAAATAAAAGCCAGACTCATCTGCTCAGATCTGGAGTCCACTGGCCTCAAGTGACATTACAGTGTTTCCCATAAACTGCCAAGATACCTGTGGCGGTGGGGGCGTGGTCACCATGACATCATCGAGTAATTTGCATAATTTACTACAATGATATGATTTTCTCTAAAAAGACTCAAAAAATGTATACTTACTAATTAATAATAACAGTTTTGTTTTAAACATCCATCCATCCATTTTACAATATAATTACAACACTTTATGTACGTATTTATATACAGATTTGAACAATAAGTTATTCACTGAAATATATGTATTAATTGTGGTTCTTACAAAAAATATATCTTATAAAAATATAAAAGCTAAAATGTCTCTTAAAGCTCTGCCCCTTTAATTAGTGCATACTAAATCATTTAACTTTAGCCTACTACTACAACCATATTATTTACCAGCAACATAAAGTGAAACAGAGGCAGATGTGTCCTGCCACAGTCAGTAACAAATAAACAGAAAACAGTAGTGGTGGGAGATAGACACAAAGATTCATCAAACATCTGATCCACTGAACAAAGAGCTCCAAAAATCTTGATCCTACATTTCTCTTTTGTAAAGTAAATGTGAACAGCCGATCTGGGCATCTACATCAACTATATGATTTGCCTGAGAAGCTTGACAGGACAAAACAAAAAAAACAAAAAAATTTAAAAAATTTAAAAAAAAATTTAAAAATTACTTTTTTTGGCCGCCTTAATTCTTTCGTGGCGGGCCGCTACAAATAAATGAATGTGTGGGAAACACTGCATTAAGCGACTCACCCTCCTGACCGACACAAACAGGACTGGAGGTCAGTAAACACGACTTAAGCGACCAACCCCCATCAAAGTTTCATTCTATCAAAAAGGGACTATAAGAACATGAAATATCTTTTAATGTGAGAAGATAAAGAGCGGCATTATGACACGCACGTTATGCTGAAAAACACAGCTAAAACTTTAATCACATCCTGCTGCGTTTTCCCCAAGCAGAGCAGCCGTCCTCTGTGTGCGTGTGTGTGTGTGTGTGTGTCTGTGTGTGCACGTCTAGGTTGAAGTTTGCTTGGCAGCACTTCTAACAGCTCCGAGGCCCTCCAAATGAACGTCTCAGTCTGTGGGCGCTCTATCTCCAAGAGCCATATGCTCAGGCATCGCTCGCTCACAATTGTGCACCCGTGCTTTAGAGCGTGCGTCCATATGTTACAACATCTTAGCACGCAGCGCACTCGCCAACGTGCGTCCATATGTTACAACATCTTAGCACGCAGCGCACTCGCCAACGTGCACATTCATGGCCAAACTTTATTGGTCAAAGTGTTTCACTCCATCGACCGTTCAAAGACATCAAGCGTTGCATAGCAGTCATGTTATAATACATGCAGTGCTTCTCATTAGGGCTGCAACTAACGATTAATTTGATAATCGATTAATCTGCCGATTATTATTTCGATTAATCGATTAATAATCGGATAAAAGAGACAAACTACATTTCTATCCTACCCAGTACTTTATTGGGGAAAAAACAGCATACAGGCACCATACTTATTTTGATTATTGTTTCTCAGCTGTTTGTAAATGTTGCAGTTTATAAATAAAGGCTTATTAAAAAAAAATTTAAAAATACTCTGCACATAGCATAGATCCAACGAATCAATGACTAAATTAATCGGCAACTATTTTAATAATCGATTTTAATCGATTAGTTGTTGCAGCCCCAATATATATATATATATATATATATATATATATATATATATATATTAGGGCTGCAACTAACGATTAATTTGATAATCAATTAATCTGTCGATTATTACTTTGATCAATCGATTAATAATCGGATAAAAGAGACAAACTACATTTCTATCCTTTCCAGTATTTTATTGAAAAAAAACATCATACTGGCACCATACTTATTTTGATTATTGTTTCTCTGCTGTTTGTACATGTTGCAGTTTATAAATAAAGGTTTATTTAAAAAATAAAAATAAAAAATATATATATATTTTTTTATTTTTTAAAAAGCCTCTGCGCATGCGCATAGCATAGATCGGCAACTATTTTTATAATCGATTTAATCGATTAGTTGTTGCAGCCCTACTTCTCATACAATGGCGAGTTGCCACAAAGAAATGAATGCATTTGCACCTGGTCTGCCAGAGAATAAGAAGATGTAACAAGAAGGATCAGTGTTGCCAACTTAGCAACTTTGTTGCAATATTTAGCAAGTGTTTGCTCCCCTCCAAATACAATATAGCGAGCAACTTTTTCTGGTCTTAAAGGCCTACTGAAAGCCACTACTAGCGACCACGCAGTCTGATAGTTTATATATTAATGATGAAATCTTAACATTGCAACACATGCCAATACGGCCGGGTTAACTTATAAAGTGACATTTTAAACTTCCCAGGAATCCGCTTGAAAACGTTGCGGTATGATGACGTATGCGCGTGACGTCACGAGGTCAAGGGAAGTGTTTGGACCCAATTCAAATACCTCTGTTTTCTTCGACAAAATTCCACAGTATTCTGGACATCTGTGTTGGTGAATCTTTTGCAATTTGTTTAATGGACAATGGAGACTGCAAAGAAGAAAGTTGAAGGTGGGATCGGTGGAGCGGCGGACTACAGCAACACCAACACCAGGAGGTTGTGTTGTGTTGTGTTTTGAGCAGGATAGCAGACGCACTACAGTGAGTACGCCCGCCGCCGCATCTAAGTTAGCTTCTGTTTTTTTAGCTTCGCCGAACTGAATATTATTAATTGTGTATTTACATGTTCATGGTTTAATAGTATTTTTGATCTTCTGTCTATCCATCCAGTCAGGTTTTTTTTTAAATTTAGTTTCTATCTGCATTTGAGACTGATGCTATCACGTTGGCTACGTTGCTAGGTTAGCTTCTATTTTTTTAGCTTCGCAAAGCTGAATATTATTAATCGTGTATTTACATGTTCATGGTTTAATAGTATTTTTGGTCTTCTGTCTATCCATCCAGTCAGGGTTTTTTTTTAATTTAGTTTCTATCTGCATTTGAGACTGATGCTATCACGTTGGCTACGTAGCTAGGTTAGCTCCTATTTTTTCAGCTTCGCAAAGCTGAATATTATTAATCGTGTATTTACATGTTCAGTCACTGTGAATGTCCATTTCGCGTGCTCGACTCTCATTTTCAAGAGGATATAGTATCTGAGGTGGTTTAAAATACAAATCTGTGATCTACAATAGAAAAAGGAGAGTGTGGAATCCAATGAGCCAGCTTGTACCTAAGTTACGGTCAGAGCGAAAAAAGATACGTCCATCACTGCCTCTCAAGTCATTCACTGTAACGTTCCTCATCCACGAATCTTTCATCCTCGCTCAAATTAATGGGGTAATCGTCACTTTCTCGGTCCGAATCTCTCTCGCTCCATTGTAAACAACGGGGAATTGTGAGGAATACTAGCTCCTGTGACGTCACGCTACTTCCGCTACAGGCAAGGCTTTTTTTTTATCAGCGAGCAAAAGTTGCGAACTTTATCGTCGATTTTCTCTACTAAATCCTTTCAGCAAAAATATGGCAATATCGCGAAATGATCAAGTCTGACACATAGAATGGATCTGCTATTCCCGTTTAAATAAAAATAAAAAATGTCAGTAGGCCTTTAAACTCTTAAGGCCCAAGCTGTTTGTTTACATGCTTTTTTTTATTTCTCTTTGCTATTTGGGCTTATTGGGCCTTAATTAGAATAAAAACTAAGAATCATATTTTGATATGATTTACTTAGTCCATAAGTACACAAACGTGTACTTCATGTTTAGTGACATGCTAATTCTTATTTTTACACTTTTTTTTTCAAAATTCCATTGTATCTTATACTCCAAATGGCAGTATAAGTGTCCACATAAGTGGCCATAAGACCCCAATTGAGTAGTGTACACAATTTTGGAAATAAGAGCTAAAAAGGTGCTGTCCACGCATGTGGCCACAAAGCCTTTTTAATGGAGATTCTTGGAGAGTGGCTTGACAGCACGTATCGGGTTTTTTTCAACGAGCAGCACGTGGGCCCCTCCCAAATTCAAACGCATCTTTGCCCATACAAGTTCTCCTAACTGCGTGTTTACTTGTGTGCTTTTTAGCATTTTAAAGCAGCACTCTTTACCCCATCCTACTGGCTGCCTAGAGAAGGGGTCGGCAAGCAAAAACATTAGAAGAGCCACATTGGACCAAAAATGCAAAAAACTAATCGGTCTGGAGCCGCAAAAAATGAAAAGCCGTATATCAGTGTTATAGTGAAGGCAACACATGACGTAAGTGTCTAAATTAGCTATAGTAGCCTACTATCAAAATGACTATGTGTCGCAGGCTGAAGCAAATCTTTGACAGAAATGTTGAGATTGTATATTTATTCTACTTTCAAAGGTATAGATGTGTGTGTCCAAGTCTTTTATTGATTTATTACAATCTTTGGCAAGCTAGGTAATGTTTGCTGTGGTCTGGAACAACATGGCACACAAACAACTATCTGAAATACAGCCAATATTACATATAGATAATGTGTCATGGGACATGCAAAACTAAATTATATACAAATGAGCTCAAATATACCTACAAATGAGGCATAATGATGCAATACAGCATACAAACAGCTAGCCTAAATAGCATGTTAGCATTGGTTACCTTGCAGTCATGCACTAACCGAATATGCCTGATTAGCACTCCAACAAGACAATAACATCAACAAAGCGCAACTTTGTGCATTCACACACAGCATAAATCGTTTGGTGGACAAAATGAGACAAAGAAAGAGTGGAACATTTTACATGTAAAACTGTTGCGTCACAGTCTACACTATGGTTAGTTCAAGAACCGCCGAAATTCAGTGTTTCCCGCACATTCATTTATTTGTGGCGGCCCGCCACGAAAGAATTACGTCCGCCACAAACAAAACAAAAAATATATATATATATATTTTTTTTTTTTTTTGGTCCTGTCCAGCTTCTCAGGCAAATCATATAGTAGATGTAGATGCCCATATAGGCTGTTCAGATTTATTTTACAAAAGAGAAGTGTAGGATACTTCTCTTGTTGCCTTATTTGTATTTGACCACTACTGTTTTCTGTTTATTTGTTACTGACTGTGGCAGGACACCTCTGCCTCTGTTTCACTTTATGTTGCTGGTAAATAATATGGTTGTAGTAGTAGGCTAAAGTTAAATGATTTAGTATGCACTAATTAAAGGGGCAGAGCTTTAAGAGACATTTTAGCTTTTATATTTTTAAGATATATGTTTTAAGAACCACAATTAATAAATATATTTCAGTGAAGAACTTATTGTTCAAATCTGTATATAAATATGTACATAAAGTGTTGTAATTATATTGTAAAATGGATGGATGGATGGATGGACGTTTAAAACAAAACTGTTGTTATTAATTAGTAAGTATACATTTTTTGAGCCTTTTTAGAGAAAATCATATCGTAGTAAATTATGCAAATTACTCGATGATGTCATGGTGACCACGCCCATAGTCACGCTCCCACCGCCACAGGTATCTTGGCAGTTTATGGGAAACACTGAAATTAGTAGGACAAAACGATGTTTACCAAATAGTGTCATCAGTGAAGCATACACACAAACATATTAAACAGTGGGCGTTTTAACAATTGGGAAGGTTTGTGTCATGTTTGTCCTCAAACAAAAACATATTAAAGCAAATAAAATATTTTCCCCCCATCTTTTTCCATTTTCAATCCTTTTTTAAAAATGCTCTAGGGAGCCACTAGGGCGGCACTAAAGAGCCGTGGGTTGCTGACCCCCGGCCTGGAGGCAAGACAAGCAGACCACTTCTGCCTTGTGTATGCAGACACACACAGACACACACACAAACACACACACACTGTTTACGAATCCAAAAGCATCCAGAAGGTCTGTTTCAATGGGTAATAAATTATCAAACACACAATGGAAAATTATGCATTTCCTGTGTTTAATAGGAGAGCGCTTGTGAAAAAATAACTTCACGTGAATAAAGAAAGAAGATATGTGCAGTTTAGAGGACTACAAGTAGTGTTGCTACAGGAAGCAAGCAGTAAAAAAACAATACGTGTCAAACTCAAGGCCCGTGGGCCAGATGTGGTCCGCCACTTCACTTTATTTGGCCCTCAAAAGCCTGGAAATCAATAAAGTACTGTAACTCTTTTTATTAAATGTAATCTTTCTTTCTATTTTGGGAGAGAAAAAAAAGTACTTCATGTAACCGAAAATTATGTTAACTTAAATATTGTCTAATTATGCAAAAATATATTACCAAACATTCAAACTAGGGATGTCCGATAATGGCTTTTTGCCGATATCCGATATTGTCCAACTCTTTAATTACCGATACCGATATCAACCGATATATGCAGTCGTGGAATTAACACATTATTATGCCTAATTTGGACAACCAGGTATGGTGAAGATAAGGTACTTTTTAAAAAAATTTGTAAAATAAGATAAATAAATTAAAAACATTTTCTTGAATAAAAAAGAAAGTACAACAATATAAAAACAGTTACATTGAAACTAGTAATGAATGAAAATTAGTAAAATGAACTGTTAAAGGTTAGTACTATTAGTGGACCAGCAGCACGCACAATCATGTGTGCTTACGGACTGTATCCCTTGCAGACTGTATTGATATATATTGATATATAATGTAGGAAGCAGAATATTAATAACAGAAAGAAACAACCCTTTTGTGTGAATGAGTGTAAATGGGGGAGGGAGGTTTTTTGGGTTGGTGCACTAATTGTAAGTGTATCTTGTGTTTTTTATGTGGATTTTATTATTTAAAAAAAAAAAAAAAACGATACCGATAATAAAAAAAACGATGCCGATAATTTCCGATATTACACTTTAACGCATATATCGGCCGATAATATCGGCAGGCGGATATTATCGGCAGGCCGATATTATCGGACATCTCTAATTCAAACCATTTTTTAAATAGAAATAAATACTAATAATAATGATTTAGAAGCAAGTTATCCATCCAATTGTGCAATTTAATAGTAGCAATAGATTTCATGGTAAAATTGAGAAATTTACTGTGGTTTTACAGCAATTTCTCTACATGAAAAAAACTGTACTTTTTTTACTGTAATAAACTGTGGTGCCGTTTTGGCATTTAAAGTAAAGCTCCGAAAAATCTACACTTGTTGATTTGCTGTTAAAAAAAACAACAACACAAAAAACTGGCAGCTCAGGTGCCAAAATTTTACTGTAAAATTGCATTTTTTTTTTAAATTTACGGAAAAAAAACTAATGCAAATTTTACAGTAAAATTCTGGCAACTGAGCTGCCTTTTTTTAACCATAAAAACAGCAGTACTGTTTTTCCATTTACGGTAATATACACTACATTTTGAGGTGAAATTACTGCAACTAGCCATATTTTTTTTTTACATTTCAGTTTAAAAAAAATCGACTAATAAAATGCATTAAAAAAATGGTGTAATATTAATATACACTGTTAGAAGCGGCCCTCTGGGGCCAAACATAACTGCGATGTGGCCTCCAGTGAAAACCACTTTGACACCTCTGGTGTAAATAATGAAACATTTCAAAGCACCTCCATTGCCCTACATTCTGAGCCTGCATTCTTCCTTCATTTATTCATTCCATTTTTGGATTTCATTATTAACATAAGTACAAATGAACCGTTTAATGGGGCGTGACATCACTAGTGGGTGTGGTCAAGCAGACAATGAGAGGACATGGACACCACTGGGTGTTAGGTGACTTCCCTCGGGGACGCTGGTATTCCCAAAAAGCTCTGGTGGCTGGAAATGTGAGAAAAGATGGATCAGGATTCTTGCAATACCTGCTCCACACTCCTCCCCTCCGTCATGTGACACGTGGAGAGGACGTGTGCTCCGCCCCTCTCTCATGCTGGGAGAGGGGCGGAGCCTTCACAATCCGGTTGGTTCTGATCTGACAGATGCCAAGTATGTGGGCGGAGGAACACTGACCTGGATGTCGAGTGGCTCCTCCCACTCTTCACGACGACATGAAGCGGCTGACTGAAGTCAGAAAGGGCGGTGATGTCACCAAACGGGCCAGTGATCCCTCGCCATCAAACACGCCCTACAAGAACTCATTCAGCCGAGCCGTGACTTACTGAAGTCACATTTTAATTGTCTTAAGATGAATTATTCATTACCAGCAGCGATAATTAGCCTTTTTTAAGTCAATACGTTGCTGTGCTCCTGCCTGCTCACTGACTCCATCACAGCCTCGCATTGTGTGGATAATCTACTGTTACACACACACACACACACACACACACACACACACACACACACACACACACACACACACACACACAAGTCTGTGCCTGCAGTGATATCGGTGCAAACGTAAGGTTTATTGTCACATCCATTCGAGAGCAAAGAAACACACTCACACACACACATACACACAAACACACACACACACACAACTGATTTTAGGACCCCCAGGAGACACACACACACACACACACACACACATATACAAACCAGTTCCCTCAGTCAGAGACGGGAATTTGTTGAGGCTTAATTACAACGCGAGTCTGAGCAGCATTCGTTACACCAGCACATGGAAGCAGTGCATTGTGGGTAGGTGGCAGGTTCTAGCCGTGACGCACGCGTCATACTAGTGCTGTGCGACATAATGTCTACCGTACGATATCATTCTCTAGTGCTTTTTACATCACTTGAAAGACCTTCGCAGTGGGAGGATGCATGTCAACAACATTGCACAGAGTACAGTAAAAGTTAATCAACCACAACATGAAGAGGATTCGGTGCCAAAAAGAGGGAAGAGACACACCTTTGTTTGGAGGGGGAATAAAAAAGGCGTACACCGACTGAACGGTAGGTTAATCTGCAGAACATGCTGGCAACAAACTGTTGCTAGCGACTTGAACCCGTCTGTTCTATTCTATCACTTGAAGACACTGCACGGAAGACAGTATCGGGACCAGGGCTCTACCGTTACTAATAAAGTGCGCCTAATGTACGGAATAATTTTGGTTGCGCTCACCGACCTCGAAGGTATTTTTTTTGGTACATGGTGTAATAAGTGTGACCGGCGGATGGCAGTCACACATAAGAGATACGTGTAGACTGCAAGATGACGCCAGTAAAAAACACCAAAACTTGAAATGTTCCATTGAGAATATAGAACATCACACACGGCACTCAAAAATCTGTCAAAATGTTTTTCGTACGACTTCGGTAAGCGATGAAGCCGCGCCGTTTGATGGATTGTCGGCGCATTAAAGGCCTACTGAAATGATTTTTTTAAATTTAAAACGGGAATAGCAGATCCATTCTATGTGTCATACTTGATCATTTCGCGATATTGCCATATTTTTGCTGAAAGGATTTAGTAGAGAACATCGACGATAAAGTTGGCAACTTTTGCTCGCTGATAAAAAAAAGCCTTGCCTGTAGCGGAAGTAGCGTGACGTCACAGGAGCTAGTATTCCTCACAATTCCCCGTTGTTTACAATGGAGCGAGAGAGATTCGGACCGAGAAAGTGACGATTACCCCATTAATTTGAGCGAGGATGAAAGATTCGTAGATGAGGAACGTTACAGTGAAGGACTTGAGAGGCAGTGATGGACGTATCTTTTTTCGCTCTGACCGTAACTTAGGTACAAGCTGGCTCATTGGATTCCACACTCTCTCCTTTTTCTATTGTGGATCACAGATTTGTATTTTAAACCACCTGGGATACTATATCCTCTTGAAAATGAGAGTCGAGAACGCGAAATGGACATTCAGTGCCTTTTATCTCCACGACAATACATCGGCGAAATGCTTTAGCTACGAGCTAACGTGATAGCATCGTGCTTTAACTGCATATAGAAACAAAAAAAATAAACCCCTGACTGGAAGGATAGATAGAAAATCAACAATACTATTAAACCGTGGACATGTAAATACACGGTTAATGCTTTCCAGGCTGGCGAAGGTTAACAATGCTGTGCTAACGACGCCATTGAAGCTAACTTAGCAACTTAGCAACCGGACCGCACAGAGCTATGCTAAAAACATTAGCTCTCCACCTACGCCAGCCAGCCCTCATCTTCTCATCAACACCCGTGCTCACCTGCGTTCCAGCGATCGGCGGAAGGACCAAGGACTTCGCCCGATGCGTTTGGCGGCCCGGAGACGTAGGAAGTCAAGGTGAGGTCGGCGGCTAGCTCGTCTGCTCTCCAACAAAGTCCTCCTGGTTGTGTTGCTGTAGTCCGCTGCTAATACACCGATCCCACCTACAACTGTCTTCTTTGCAGCCTTCATTGTTCATTAAACAAATTGCAAAAGATGTCCAGAATACTGTGGAATTATGAAATGAAAACAGAGCTTTTTGTATAGGATTCTACGGGGTACCATAACTTCCGTTATACTGACTTCGTCACGCGCATACGTCATCATACCGCGACGTTTCAGCCGGATATTTCCCGGGAAATTTTAAATGTCACTTTATAAGTTAACCCGGCCGTATTGGCATGTGTTATAATGTTAAGATTTCATCATTGATATATAAACTATCAGACTGTGTGGTCGGTAGTAGTGGCTTTCAGTAGGCCTTTAAACATACGAGTATTATTATGGTGCGTGTATAAGGACAGCAAAATGTCACCTATTAGCAGACATTATCTGGCGTTTTGTTTAGCAATATTATGCAAAATCAACTTTTCTTACCTTCTGGTACCCGCTGATCTGTATTTGGGATCTGCATAAGTCCTGAAAATGTGAGCGCTTCCGCCATTGTAGTCTGTGCCGACACCGTAGTCGATAAGCTTCTTCTTTTTCTCTATCTTCTTATTATGGGGCATTCGTCCTCCGCTGTTGCCATTTCTAATATAAAGTAGTGTAAAGTTCTTACTTATATCTGTCAATAGACTAGCTATCAAAGCGCTAAAAACTGTAGTGGGTTTCCAGAATTCACCGACAGAAAATTAGTTATTAGAATGTTCCAATTGGACGGTTTTTCAGGAGACACATTTCCAGTGTTGATGTTGCATTATGGAGCCACGGATGAGATGCTGCTCCGTCGGTGGTATGGTTTTTTTGGGGGGGGGTTTTGGTCATGAAAAAATACAATCATGTGTGCTTACGGACTGTATCCCTGCAGACTGTATTGATCTATATTGATATATAATGTAGGAAGCAGAATATTAATAACAGAAAGAAACAACCCTTTTGTGTGAATGAGTGTGAATGGGGGAGGGAGGTTTTTTGGCTTGGTGCACTAATTGTAAGTGTATCTTGTGTTTTTTATGTTGATTTAATTAAAAAAAACAAAAAAATATTTTTTATTTTTTTTATTTCTTGTGCGGCCCGGTACCAATCAATCCACAGACCGGTACCGGTGGTTGGGGACCACTGATGTAGACCACAAGATAGTGTTTGAAATTTTGAAAAAAATCATAATATGACCCCTTAATGCGCCTTATAATCCGGTGCGCCTTTTGTATGAAAATACACCTGAATAGACCCGCTCATCGGCAGTGTGCCTTTTAATCCGGTGCGCCCTATGGTCCGAAAAATATGGTAAATTTTTTTGTTTCATGGACATGATGGCGCGCCGTGGTGACATTGCTAATAATATGAGCCGAGGCACATGTCGCGAGTCAACACGCACACACAGAGCACTTAGAAAGCGGAAACAGTGTGAAGACAGAAAAGGCAGAATGGACGTTTTTTGTCTTAAAGGCCTACTGAAAGCCACTACTAGCGACCACGCAGTCTGATAGTTTATACATCAATGATGACATCTTAACATTGCAACACATGCCAATACGGCCGGGTTAACTTATAAAGTGACATTTTAAATTTCCCAAGAAACTTCCGGTTGAAAACGTCTATGTATGATGACGTATGCGCGTGACGTCGATGGTTGAAACGGAAGTATTCGGACACCATTGTATCCAATACAAAAACCTCTGTTTTCATCGTAAAATTCCACAGTATTCTGGACATCTGTGTTGGTGAATCTTTTGCAATTTGTTTAATGAACAATGGAGACTGCAAAGAAGAAAGCTGTAGGTGGGATCGGTGTATTAGCGGCTGGCTGCAGCAACACAACCAGGAGGACTTTGAGTTGGATAGCAGACGTGCTATCCGACGCTAGCCGCCGACCGCATCGATGATCGGGTGAAGTCCTTCGTCGCGCCGTCGATCGCTGGAACGCAGGTGAGCACGGGTGTTGATGAGCAGATGAGGGCTGGCGTAGGTGGAGCACTAATGTTTTTATCATAGCTCTGACGAGGTCCCGTAGCTAAGTTAGCTTAAATGGCGTCGTTAGCAACAGCATTGCTAGCTTCGACAGGCGGCACAGCATTAACCGTGTGGTTACAGGTCCAGTGTTTTGTTCGGTGTCTCCTGATAGTATCTGTCGATCCTTCCAGTCAGGGGCTTATTTCTTTTGTTTCTATCTGCATTCAAGCACGATGCTATCACGTTAGCTCCGTAGCTAAAGTGCTTCACCGATGTATTGTCGTGGAGATAAAAGTCACTGTGAATGTCCATTTCGCGTTCTCGACTCTCATTTTCAAGAGGATATAGTATCCCAGGTGGTTTAAAATACAAATCCGTGATCCACATAGAAAAAGGAGAAAGTGTGGAATCCAATGAACCCTTTTACCTAAGTTACGGTCAGAGCGAAAAAAGATAAGTCCTGCACTGCACTCTAGTCCTTAAAGGCCTACTGAAATGATTTTTTTTTATTTAAACGGGGATAGCAGATCTATTCTATGTGTCATACTTGATCATTTCGCGATATTGCCATATTTTTGCTGAAAGGATTTAGTATAGAACAACGACGATAAAGATTGCAACTTTTGGTATCTGATAAAAAAAAGGCTTGCACCTACCGGAAGTAGCGTGACGTAGTCAGTTGAACATATACGCAAAGTTCCCTATTGTTTACAATGATGGGCGCATGAAGTGAGAGAGATTCGGACCGAGAAAGCGACAATTTCCCCATTAATTTGAGCGAGGATGAAAGATTTGTGGATGAGTAAAGTGCAAGTGAAGGACTAGTGGGGAGTTGAAGCTATTCAGATAGGGAAGATGCTGTGAGAGCCGGGGGTGACCTGATATTCAGCTGGGAATGACTACAACAGTAAATAAACACAAGACATATATATACTCTATTAGCCACAACACAACCAGCTTATATTTAATATGCCACAAATTAATCCTGCATAAAAACACCTGCGTGTTTGTTATGCTAGCTCCTAGCTCCTCTGCTAGCTCCTAGCTCCATAGAACACGCCAATACAATTCAAACACCTGATCAACACACACAATCACTCAGCCCAAAAGACCGTTTACCTAACCCAAGGTTCATAAAGCTTATATATTTTTAAAAAGTTACGTACGTGACGCGCACATACGGTCAAGTTATCGAATGTTTAGCAGCCAAGGCTGCATACTCACGGTACCTGATATTCAGCTGGGAATGACTACAACAGTAAATAAACACAAGACATATATATACTCTATTAGCCACAACACAACCAGGCTTATATTTAATATGCCACAAATTAATCCTGCATAATAACACCTGCGTGTTTGTTATGCTAGCTCCTAGCTCCTCTGCTAGCTCCTAGCTCATAGAACACGCCAATACAATTCAAACACCTGATCAACACACACAATCACTCAGCCCAAAAGACCGTTCACCTAACCCAAGGTTCATAAAGCTTATATATTTTTAAAAAGTTACGTACGTGACGCGCACGTACGGTACGGTACGTGTTATGCTAGCTCCTAGCTCCTCTGCTAGCTCCTAGCTCCATAGAACACGCCAATACAATTCAAACACATGATCAACACACACAATCACTCAGCCCAAAAGACCGTTCACCTAACCCAAGGTTCATAAAGCTTATATATTTTAAAAAAGTTACGTACATACGCAAAAAAAAGCCAAAGCTGCATACTCACAGTAGCACGTCTGCGTCTTTGTCATCCAAATCAAAGTAATCCTGGTAAGAGTCTGTGTTGTCCCAGTTCTCTACAGGCGTCTGTGTATCCAAATCAAAAGTCCTCCTGGTTAGAGTCTCTGTTATCCGAGTTCTTCCATCTTGACTGCATCTTTCGGGAATGTAAACAAAGAAGCGCCGGCTGTGTACTGTTGTGGCTGACTACGTTCGAAAAATACGTCCATTTCGCACCGACAACTTTCTTCTTTGCTTGCTCGGCTTCCTTCTCCATAATGCAATGAACATGATTGAAACAGATTCACGAACACAGATGTCCAGAATACTGTGGAATTATGAAATGAAAACAGAGCTTTTTCGTATCGGCTTCAATGTGGAAGGCATACCCGTGTTCGCCGGGCTACGTCACACGCATACGTCATCCTCAGAGGCGTTTCGAACCGGAAGTTTAGCGGCAAATTTAAAATGTCACTTTATAAGTTAACCCGGCCGTATTGGCATGTGTTATAATGTTAAGATTTCATCATTGATATATAAACTATCAGACTGCGTGGTCGGTAGTAGTGGGTTTCAGTAGGCCTTTAACTCTTATGTTCCTCATCCACGAATCTTTCGTCCTCGCTCAAATTAATGGGGTAATCGTCGCTTTCTCGGTCCGCATCGCTCTCTCTGCTGGTGTAAACAATGGGGAAATGTGAGGAGCCTTTCAACCTGCAACGTCACGCTACTTCCGTTACAGGCAAGGCTTTTTTTTATCAGCGACCAAAAGTTGCGAACTTTATCGGCGATGTTCTCTACTAAATCCTTTCAGCAAAAATATGGCAATATCGCGAAATGATCAAGTATGACACATAGAATGGATCTGCTATCCCCGTTTAAATAAAAAAAATTCACTTCAGTAGGCCTTTAAAAACGACCGATAAAGGTGGAGCGATAAACACTGAAGCGCCGCTGTACAAGCGGTGCTTTACAACAAGGTTGACCAACATCCATCCACATTGTTCTAGCTGCTTCTAGATCACTAATCCTGGCTTCCATGGCGACAAATAAAGTATGTTTCTTACAAGCATCATCCAAGCAGGACGAGGAATAGCTAAACATGCTTCACAACACACCGTAGGAGGATACAATAGATAACTCCTAACTAGGGATGTCCGATAATGGCTTTTTGCCGATATCCGATATTCCGATATTGTCCAACTCTTTAATTACCGATACCGATATCAACCGATACCGATATCAACCGATATATGCAGTCGTGGAATTAACACATTATTATGCCTAATTTGGACAACCAGGTATGGTGAAGATAAGGTACTTTTTTAAAAAATTAGTAAAATAAGATAAATAAATTAAAAACATTTTCTTGAATAAAAAAGAAAGTAAAACAATATAAAAACAGTTACATAGAAACTAGTAATGAATGAAAATTAGTAAAATTAAGTGTTAAAGGTTAGTACTATTAGTGGAGCAGCAGCACGCACAATCATGTGTGCTTACGGACTGTATCCCTTGCAGACTGTATTGATATATATTGATATATAATGTAGGAAGCAGAATATTAATAACAGAAAGAAACAACCCTTTTGTGTGAATGAGTGTAAATGGGGGGAGGGAGGTTTTTTGGCTTGGTGCACTAATTGTAAGTGTATCTTGTGTTTTTTATGTGGATTTAATTAAAAAATAAAAATAAAAATAAATAAAAATAAAAACGATACCGATAATAAAAAGAACGATACCGATAATTTCCGATATTACATTTTAACGCATATATCGGCCGATAATATCGGCCTGCCAATATTATCGGCAGGCCGATATTATCGGACATCTCTACTCCTAACAGCTAGCTAGCCCTCCTGATATATACAAACATGTAACGATACCAAGTACAAGAGCCGTATATACTCAAAACTGAGTGTTGCTGGTTACTGGGGTTCAATCCCCACCTTCTACCTTCCTAGTCACGTCCGTTGTGTCCTTGGGCAAGACACTTCACCCTTGCTCCTGATGGCTGCTGGTTAGCGCCTTGCATGGCAGCTCCCGCCATCAGTGTATGAATGTGTGTGTGAATGGGTGAATGTGGAAATAGTGTCAAAGCGCTTTGAGTACCTTGAAGGTAGAAAAGCGCTATACAAGTATAACCCATTTACCATTTATAAAACTCCAATGATCACGTCGATATTTTTTATTATCAAAATTTTTTTTGTCTTTTTTCATTGTTTATAAACTCAGGAAATATGTCCTTGAACACAAGAACTTTAATTATGACCGATGTATTGGATCGATACCCAAATTTGTAGTATAGTATCACCCAGAACTTACTCGTGCTGCTCAATGCTAAAGACGGCTAATTCTGGGCGACGAAGATGGCGCCCAAAATTAGCCAAAACAATCAAGTTGACCAACATTTTGGCAGTCACAAACTACACCCGTAATTTGAGCACATGAAAGGTGAATTCCAACTGAGAAGAATTAAGAGAATGTGACCAAGTATTTCCACATAGCGGCCGTGCTGGAAGCCTCGACGGCGGCCCCAGCAATGGCGCTTGCAATATCGCCCTGCTAGCGGTGAGTACTGTACTGCCGTGTTTTTCAACCTTTTTCCAGCCAAGGCACATTTTTTGCGTTGAAAAAATCCAGAGGCACACCACCAACAGAACCATAACCATAACCAAGCATGCATCACTATAGCTCTTGTCTCAAAGTAGGTGTACTGTCACCACCTGTCACATCACACCCTGACTTATTTGGACTTTTTTGCTCTTTTCCTGTGTGTAGTGTTTTAGCTCTTGTCTTGCGCTCCTATTTTGGTGGCTTTTTCTCTTTTTTTGGTATTTTCCTGTAGCAGTTTCATTACTTTCTTTTTAGCAATATTTCCTGCATCTACTTTGTTTTAGCCATCAAGAATATTTCAGTTGTTTTCATCCTTCTTTGTGGGGACATTGTTGATTGTCATGTCATTTTCGGATGTACATTGTGGATGCCGTCTTTGCTCCTCAGTAAGTCTTTGCTGTCGTCCAGCATTCTGTTTTTGTTTACTTTGTAGCCAGTTCAGTTTTAGTTTGGTTCTGCATTGCCTTCCCGGAGCTTCAATGCCTTTTCTTAGGGGCACTCACCTTTTGTTTATTTTTGGTTTAAGCATTAGACACCTTTTTACCTGCATGCTGCCTCCGGCTGTTTCCCACATTTACAAAGCAATTAGCTACCGGCTGCCACCTACTGATATGGAAGAGTATTACACGGTTACTCTGCCGAGCTCTAGACAGCACCGACACTCAAAAACAACACATCATTTGCAGATGATAATTACTGCTTTGCAAAAAATATTTTTAAACCAAATAGGTGAATTTAGATCAGGGGTCACCAACGCGGTGCCCGCAGGCACCAGGTAGCCCGCAAGGACCAGATGAGTAGCCCACTGGCCTGTTCGAAAAATATCTCAAATAGCAGCACTTACCAGTGAGCTGCCTCTATTTTTTAAATTTTATTTATTTACTAGCAAGCTGGTCTCGCTTTGCCCGAAATTTTTAATTCTAAGAGAGACAAAACTCAAATAGAATTTGAAAATCCAAGAAAATATTTTAAAGACTTGGTCTTCACTTGTTTAAATAAATTCATTATTTTTTTTACTTTGCTTCTTATAACTTTCAGAAAGACAATTTTAGAGAAAAAATACAACCTTAAAAATTATTTCAGGATTTTTAAACACATGTACCTTTTTACCTTTTAAATTCCTTCCTTTTCTTTCCTGACAATTTAAATCAATGTTCAAGTAAATTTATTTTTTTTATTGTAAAGAATAATAAATACATTTTAATTTAATTCTTCATTTTAGCTTCTGTTTTTTCGACGAAGAATATTTGAAAAATATTTCTTCAAACTTATTATGATTAAAATTCAAAAAAAATATTCTGGAAAATCTAGAAAATCTGTAGAATCAAATTTAAATCTTATTTCAAAGTCTTTTGAATTTCTTTTAAAATTTTTGTTCTGGAAAATCTAGAAGAAATAATGATTTGTCTTTGTTAGAAATATAGCTTGGTCCAATTTGTTATATATTCTAACAAAGTGTAGATTGGATTTTAACCTATTTAAAACATGTCATCAAAATTCTAAAATTAATCTTAATCAGGAAAAATTACTAATGATGTTCCATAAATTATTTTTTTTAAGTTTTTCTCTTCTTTTTTTCGGTTGAATTTTGAATTTTAAAGAGTCGAAATTGAAGATAAACTGTTTCAAAATTTAATTGTAATTTTTTTTCGTGTTTTCTCCTCTTTTAAACCGTTCAATTAAGTGTAAATATCATTAATTATTAATCATAACATAGAGTTAAAGGTAAATTGAGCAAATTGGCTATTTCTGGCAATTTATTGAAGTGTGTATCAAACCGGTAGCCCTTCGCATTAATCAGTACCCAAGAAGTAGCTCTTGCTTTCAAAAAGGTTGGTGACCCCTGATTTAGATCATCTCCCGCGGCACACCAGACTGTATCTCACGATACACTAGTGTGCCGCGGCACAGTGGTTCAAAAACACTGCTGTACTGTACAGCAGAACGCACTAAAGGCTACTATATGGGTGACATTTCATGTCTAGAGGACACTAACGTTGCTATCAAGAAACACATTTCGAAAGTCGTACACAGGTGTTATGCTTTCACTATGAAAATAATCCATTTATTATTAAGAATCCTACTTCGCTAAATATTAATTTCCCACAGTCTGGCCAAAATCAGGCCAACCAATTAGACGAAATAAACAAGGGATTACTGTACACAAAGCCGCAGTGTTTAGAGATTACAAATAGATTTTGCGCTACCTGTTACACTGTGGCTTACAAACACATTATGATGGGACTGCCTGAATTACAACTCTGCAGAGTATATGCCGTCATAAATCTGCTCCTCAACACTCCTCATAAGCACCCGGTCTGCCAGAGAATAAGAAGACGTAGAAGGAGAGATCAGTGTTGCCAATTTAGTGTATATTTAAATTTGATAAATCTAGGTACTTTTCCAGTTTTTTGGACACTTTTAGAGAATGAAAGTATCAAGCGCTTATATCAACGTGAGTCAGCCAAAGGGCGTGGAGATAATTGGGTTCTGCTGTATTTTGGAAAGGAAAAGAGTACTTCCTCCATGTGTTCCCACCAACTTGGAAGCGTCCAATTCAAGTCTAAAATATCTTGCTAATGAATCTGATTGATTGATTGGTTGATGTTCTTAGGAGTCGTTTGGTTGAGGACAGCGTTAGTGGCAGCGTTTAGTAGTGCTGATGTAGAACGACGTTGCCACGGGAACAGTGAGCGCTAGACTGATGTGTTTTTTGGCCGGTGCAGCTCTCCGGCTCAGAGGAACACCACACAGCCGGTTTGAGAGTTGGGATTTTTGTTAAGCGGAAGAAGAAAAAAAACAGACCGTTATAAGCCTGGAGGTTTTGCTTTCACCCATGTCCATGTTCATGTTAGGAAAGCAGGAGGAGGAGGAGGAGGAGGAGGAGGAGGAGGAGGAGGAAGGGCGCTTGGCCAATCTGTTCTCTATTAAGTAACCACGACGTCACAGCACAGACATGCAGAATTCCAAGGAGACGGTGGGGGTTTTCCCGTGTGAGAGGTGGGACCGGTGATGGACATACGGTAGAGAAGCTAAACAAAGAACTGGTTATTCTTCAACGTTTATACTTAATGTAGAGCATCTTCAGCTTTCCTGTTTGACCTTCATTGCCAGGACTCATAGCTAAGGAAGCAAAGTCACGTTTGCTCGAGTCAAGTGACCATTCCATGAGTGTTGATTTAAAACAGCTAAGTGAGGGAAGATTATTATTGTCTTCTTTACTTACAAACATTGTGTTTCTTGCAAAATGTCTGCCAGGTGAAAGGTCACCATAATAGTGAGTCAGGTTGTACATGGTCCTTGAATCATCATCTCAACGAACTGGAGTTCCCAGAAATGAAGAAACACTTCAGATGTTATTTTTAACCATACAGGAATACTGCTGCATCTTCAGTCACTGAGTACGTGTCCATGCACTAAATTAGTCCCATTTCTTCACAAATAAAAATAACATAACATTTTGAAGTGCATCCATTGGAGAAAAAAAAAGAAAGATTCATAAAGAAGGTAGCTAAGGAAATGGAGAATGTCGGCTTTTTTCGGATTTCCGGACAAAATACGAATGAGATGAAAAAGAATGAAACAGGTTTTTACCGTATTTTTCGGACTATAAGGCGCACTTAAAATCCTTTCATTTTCTCAAAAATCGACTGTGCTCCTTATAACTCTGTGCGCCTAATGTACGGTATAATTATGGTTGTGCTTACCGACCTCAATGCAATTGAATTTGGTACAAGGTGTAATGATAAGTGTGACCAGTAGATAGTAGTCACACATAAGAGATACATAGACTGCAATATGCATACTTGCCAACCTTGAGACCTCCAAATTAGGGAGATTTTTGGGGGGGTGGGGGGTTATGGGGGAGGAGTATATTTATAGCTAGAATTCACTTAAATTCTAGTGTTTCTTATATATACATATATATATACATACATACATACACATATATATATATACATACACATATATATATATATATATACACACATACATACATACATACATACATACATATACATACACATACATACATACATACATACATACATATATATAAAATACTTGACTTTCAGTGAATTCTAGCTATATATAAATATGTATTTTATTATATATATATATATATATATATATATATACATACATACATACATACACATATATATATATAAAATACTTGACTTTCAGTGAATTCTAGCTATATTTTATTATATATATATATATATATATATAAATGAAATAAATATCTGAATTTCAGTGTTCATTTATTTACACATATACACATATAACACTCCTCTCTACTCAATGTTGTATTTGAAAGTGCAATGCTTTGCAACCAGTAGCACAGCCTTTGAAGGAGCATAGGTATGGGCAGTGTAATATTCTGGGTTGGAGTCAATAACCAGGCGAGGTGATGAAGTTACATCTCTTTACTTCATACTTCAGAACCGACTCCCACACTTGCCATCAGGGTGTGCAATACAACGTAAACCGTTGGCCAACCAAAAAGTATATATAATATATATATATATATATATATATATATATATATATATATATATATATATATATATATATATATATATATAATAAATATGGCAGTGCCATGTTGGCATTTTTTTCCATAACTTGAGGTGATTTATTTTGGAAAAACTTGTTACATTGTTTAATGCATCCAGCGGGGCATCACAACAAAATTAGGCATAATAAGTCCGATCATTACCTTATAAAATTTGAAGTTTTGACTCTTTGTCAACAAGCTAATAATAATAATAACTGCTATAGCGGCCGCAACATTAATGCTGCCACAACGATGACTCTTGCTGACCTACTGCCTTCGGTAATAGCACCATTCCCAAATTATGTCGGCTCTATTGATAAACTCACTAACAACTTTGACGATGCCTTGCGCGAAATTATTGATAGTATAGCACCGCTAAAGCAAAAAAGGGCCCCTAAAAGGCGCACCCCATGGTTTACAGAAGAAATTAGAGCTCATAAATTATCATGTAGAAAACTGGAACGCAAATGGCGCGCGACTAAACTTGAGGTTTTCCATCAAGCATGGAGTGATAGTTTAATAACTTATAAACGCATGCTTACCTTAGCTAAAGCTAAATACTACTCAAATCTCATCCGCCTCAACAAAAACGATCCTAAATTTCTGTTTAGTACAGTAGCATCGCTAACCCAACAAGGGACTCCTCCCAGTAGCTCCACCCACTCGGCAGATGATTTTATGAATTTCTTTAATAAGAAAATTGAACTCATTAGAAAGGAGATTAAAGACAACGCATCCCAGCTACAACTGGGCTCTATTAACACAAATACGACTGTATATACGACGGACACTGCCCTCCAAAATAGTCTCTCTATTTTTGATGAAATAACATTAGAGGAATTATTACAGCGTGTAAGTGGGATAAAACAAACAACATGTTTACTTGACCCACTTCCTGGGAAACTTATCAAGGAACTGTTTGTATTATTAGGTCCATCAGTGTTAAATATTATAAACTTATCACTTTCCTCCGGCACTGTTCCCCTAGCATTCAAAAAAGCGGTTATTCATCCTCTGCTCAAAAGACCTAACCTCGATCCTGACCTCATGGTAAACTACCGACCGGTCTCCCACCTTCCGTTTATTTCCAAAATTCTCGAAAAAACTGTTGCACAGCAGCTAAATGAACACTTAGTGACTAACAATCTCTGTGAACCTTTTCAATCCGGTTTCAGGGCAAATCACTCTACGGAGACAGCCCTCGCAAAAATGACTAATGATCTATTGCTAACGATGGATTCTGATGCGTCATCTATGTTGCTGCTTCTTGATCTTAGCGCCGCTTTCGATACCGTCGATCATAATATTTTATTAGAGCGTATCAAAACACGTATTGGTATGTCAGACTTAGCCTTGTCTTGGTTTAACTCTTATCTTACTGACAGGATGCAGTGCGTCTCCCATAACAATGTGACCTCCGACTATGTCAAGGTAACGTGCGGAGTTCCCCAGGGTTCGGTTCTTGGCCCTGCACTCTTTAGTATTTACATGCTGCCGCTAGGTGACATCATACGCAAGTACGGTGTTAGCTTTCACTGTTATGCTGATGACACTCAACTCTACATGCCCCTAAAGCTGACCAACACGCCGGACTGTAGTCAGCTGGAGGCGTGTCTTAGTGAAATTAAACAATGGATGTCCGCTAACTTTTTGCAACTCAACGCTAAGAAAACGGAAATGCTGATTATCGGTCCTGCTAGACACCAACATCTATTTAATAATACCACCTTAACATTTGACAACCAAACAATTAAGGCGACTCGGTAAAGAATCTGGGTATTATCTTCGACCCAACTCTCTCGTTTGAGTCACACATTAAGAGTGTTACTAAAACGGCCTTCTTTCATCTCCGTAATATCGCTAAAATTCGTTCCATCCTGTCCACTAGCGACGCTGAGATCATTATTCATGCGTTCGTTACGTCTCGTCTCGATTACTGTAACGTATTATTTTCGGGCCTCCCTATGTCTAGCATTAAAAGATTACAGTTGGTACAAAATGCGGCTGCAAGGCTTTTGACAAAAACAAGAAAGTTTGATCATATTACGCCTATACTGGCTCACTTGCACTGGCTTCCTGTGCACTTAAGATGCGACTTTAAGGTTTTACTACTTACGTATAAAATATTACACGGTTTAGCTCCAGCCTATCTCGCCGATTGTATTGTACCATATGTCCCGACAAGAAATCTGCGTTCAAAGAACTCCGGCTTATTAGTGATTCCCAGAGCCCAAAAAAAGTCTGCGGGCTATAGAGCGTTTTCTATTCGGGCTCCAGTACTCTGGAATGCCCTCCCGGTAACAGTTAGAGATGCTACCTCAGTAGAAGCATTTAAGTCCCATCTTAAAACTCATTTGTATAATCTAGCCTTTAAATAGACCCCCCCTTTTTTAGACCAGTTGATCTGCCGTTTCTTTTCTTCTCTCCTCTTCTCCCCTGTCCCTTGCGAGGGGGAGTTGCATAGGTCCGGTGGCCATGGATGAAGTGCTGGCTGTCCAGAGCCGGGACCCCGGGTGGACCACTAGCCTGTGCATCGGTTGGGGACATCTCTGCGCTGCTGACCCGTCTCCGCTCGGGATGGTTTCCTGTTGGCCCCGCTGTGGACTGGACTCCCGCTGATGTGTTGGATCCACTGTGGACTGGACTTTCACAATGTTATGTCAGACCCACTCGACATCCGTTGCTTTCGGTCTCCCCTAGAGGGGGGGGGTTACCCACATATGCGGTCCTCTCCAAGGTTTCTCATAGTCATTCGCCGACGTCCCACTGGGGTGAGTTTTTCCTTGCCCGTATGTGGGCTCTGTACCGAGGATGTCGTTGTGGCTTGTACAGCCCTTTGAGACACTTGTGATTTAGGGCTATATAAATAAACATTGATTGATTGATTGATTGATTGATAATAATGTGTTAATTCCACGACTGTATATATCGGTATCGGTTGATATCGGAATCTGTAATTAAGAGTTGGACAATATCGGAATATCGGATATCGGCAAAAAAGCCATTATCGGACCTCTCTAATAGAAACGTCTCAAAAAGCACTTCATGAGAGCGCAAAAAATGTTTTTGCAATGCAGATGTTTTTTGAAATATGGGTGTTTCCATTACCAGTTCTTGATTGCGATATTTAGGTTTTGAACATTTCTAAAGGTAATGGAAACATAGCTATTGTCTTTGTTTTGAGCTATGTTCACACTGCAGGCTATGGCAGCACATTTAATCGAATTTTAATCACGATTCAGTGTTTCCCATAAACTGCCAAGATACCTGTGGCGGTGAGGGCGTGGCTATGGGCGTGGCTATGGGCGTGGTCGCCATGACATCATCGAGTAATTTGCATAATTTACTACAATGATATGATTTTCTCTAAAAAGGCTCAAAAAATGTATACTTACTAATTAATAATAACAGTTTTGTTTTAAACGTCCATCCATCCATCCATTTTACAATATAATTACAACACTATGTACATATTTATATACAGATTTGAACAATAAGTTATTCACTGAAATATATTTATTAATTGTGGTTCTTACAAAATATATTTAAAAAATACAAAAGCTAAAATGTCTCTTAAAGCTCTGCCTCTTTAATTAACCCTGATGAGACGGAGGAGGACCCAGGCCCGGACACTCCCCACAGTGCCTGGAACCTCCAAGCACCACCGGCGCAACCCCGGGGCAGACCGTCGGAGGGGGGACGCGTGGCGTGGAGCGCTACCTGGACACAAGTCGAGGGACTGATCACCCTCGGCTGGGTCGCCCGGGAGAGGGTGTTTGATTAAGACCCGAAACACCCTATGACCCCGGGAGAATCACTGATGATGTGTCCAGGTTGCACCGTAAGGTGTATTTATGAAACAGTGCATACTAAATCATTTAACTTTAGCCTACTACTACAACCATATTATTTACCAGCAACATAAAGTGAAACAGAGGCAGAGGTGTCCTGCCACAGTCAGTAACAAATAAACAGAAAACAGTAGTGGTCAAATACAAATAAGGCAACAAGAGAAGTATCCTACACTTCTCTTTTGTAAAATAAATCTGAACAGCCTATATGATCATCTACATCAACTATATGATTTGCCTGAGAAGCTGGACAGGACAAAAAAGGGAAAAAAAATGATACTTTTTTTTTTTAATTTGTGGCGGACGTAATTCTTTCGTGGCGGGGCGCCACAAATAAATGAATGTGTGGGAAACACTGCGATTATCGCTGCCACGATTAAATGAGGGTGATCGTCTGCAATATTGATTTTTAAAAAGCCAGTTGCACCGCATATCAAATCAAGCACTCTCACAGCAGAAAAACAAGAGCGTCTCGTCTTGAAGCCCTGTGAAGCGGCTACTGCCCACGCCAGAGGCCATTTTGTATGGGCTGTGCTTCATGACCACGCCGACCGGCATTACCAATCGTTTCCCAAGCTGCTGCAGCCAATAGCTTCTATTCTCTGCCGTGGAGTCTAACTAGGCATGCGTTAAAGACCACACCACTGTTATGAGCCGGCGACAGGTGTGGACGTCTGCCAAACACACTACTCCGCTTGTCTTCTTTGTGTCACACTCGGAAGACTAACAGCAAGCCATCCTGGTAAATAGAATCTGGAAACACTTTTTTTGTCAAGTGCCAACATTTCCTGGCGGTGTTCTGGCAAGACATGCTCCCCATTGGGATTCATGCACGCCTGCATCTGCGCATGCGTATGAATCCAGGCAATGTGGAAATGTGATTTTACTTTTTCCATACGAGTACAATCATTACTGAATAACGCTACATTTGTGCTTTTGTCATTCAAATTTCACACCACAAATGATGGAATGTATTATGAGGTCAAGCACAGGTGTTGAACTAACGAACCTTGAAATTTTCGCCTTCGGAAAAAAACATCAAAAATGGATAAATAGAGCTAAAGTAATCATATAATGAGAAAAAGCTGAAATGTTAATACTATTTATGACGGAAAAAATATGGATAACGTTTATTTTGCTTTTTTATTAGGCTATTTACTTATAAATGACATGAGGACCTCACGGTAATGCCCTCTCCCTGGGCCGCAAGTAGATTGCTCACCTGTGGGAAATCATTGGTTTTACCTAACATAATAAATGATTTCAATATTGATAAAAAATTCTCGCCATTATTATTTTGATCATTATCGCGCAGCCCTACTATCTCATTTAAGTTAAGTTCAAGTTAAAGTAGCAATGATTGTCACACACACACTAGGTGTGGTGAAATTTGTCCTCTGCATTTGACCCATCCCCTTGTTCACCCCCTGGGAAGTGAAGGGAGCAGTGGGCAGCAGCGGTGCCGCGCCCGGGAATCATTTTTGGTGATTTAACCCCCAATTCCAACCCTTGATGCTGAGTTCCAAGCAGGGAGGTAATGGCTCACATTGTTATAGTCTTTGGTATGACTCGGTCGGTTTTTGAACTCACAATCTACCCATCTCAGGGCGGACACTCTAACCACTAGGCCACTATTTAGATTGGTGTTTTGCAATCGTTGACTTTACCAAAAAAAAATGTGACTTCTATTTGTGTCTAAAGTGAACGGGTATGCGTACGGTCATAAGATCGTAATCAGCGATTGGGATCAATTTCAGATTGACTACAAAGACCAGCTGTGAACATGTCGAAAATGTCCGTGACCACGGCCAATCAGAGTCGACCTTTCCCTGCTCCACTTTCTTTTGTAAGTTGCCGCAAAAGTAAACGGAATGACTGAACTTGGAGGCAGCAAAATAAATGTCAGCCGTGACCTGCAGTTATCTTCCAAAGACAAAGACATTTTTTAGAAAAAAGCAAACTCAACATTGGTTGTGTGGCAGTGGTTTGGGTCATCAAAGTGATGCGGAGCAAATCAAGCCGATGTTCAAAGTATGTACTACACAAGTAGGGTTGTACAGTATACCGGTACTAGTATAGTGGACTTAGACTTCCTTTTTACTGTCATTCAAATTGGAACTTTACAGTACAGATAAGAACAAAATGTTGTTGCATTAGCTCATGGTAGTGCAGGATAAAAGAGCAATAAGGTGCAGATATAAATAAATAGATTACTGTACAGATAAATATATTGCACTTTTGCATATGCATCCACGTTTATGGATGTATGTTATATTGTCTTTATATTCCAGCCAGTTAATCCATTTTGGGGGGGAATTGAGGGGATTATTATGATGCGTTCAAGAGTCTTACGGCCTGAGGGAAGAAGCTGTTACAGAACCTGGAGGTTCTGCTACGGAGGCTGCGGAACCTCTTTCTAGAGTCCAGCAGTGAAAACAGTTTTTTGGGGGGTCCCTGCAGATTTTCTGAGCCCTGGTCAGGCAGCGGCTTTTTGCGATCTCCTGGATAGGAGGAAGAGGAGTCCTGATACTAGTCCCTACCGCAATGCTAATGAATCATATTCGGTACTATACCGCCCCAGTCTACACATATCTCTTATGTAGGACTGCCATCTACTGGTCACATTTATCATTACACCATGTACCGAATAAAAATTGCTTTGAGGTCGGTAAGCACAACCAGAATCATGCCTTACATTAGGCGCACCGAGTTATAAGATGCACTGTCGATTTTGGAGAAAATGAAAGAATTTTAAGTGCACTTTATAGTCCGAAAAATACGGTAAGTTTTTCTACCGCATATTTTTCTGTCCCTGTAAGAGCTCGTAAAAGATACATTTCTGTTTGGTAAATAACAAATATCCATCCATTTATCTACAAATATTGTGTTTTGTGCAAAATGTCACCCAGGTGAGAAGTCACCAAACTGTGAGTCACATGGTACATGATCTCAAGGTACAGACGTTCCCTTTAAGCATATACAAATAAATCCGCTTCCCTTGCTACGACACATTTATGCACACACACACACACAAACACACACACACACACACACACACACACACACACACACACACACACACACACACACACACACACACACACACACACACACACACACACACACAAACACACAAACACACACACACACAAACACTCTGCTCCAGCGAGCAATCAGAAGGAGTCTATACATAATGAGGTTGAGAAGGTGAAATAAAGTCCAATCTGGCTGCTCCTCATCTGCTTCCTACTCTGCAGGCGATCCTATTAAAGCTTCCCGCCGAGCTCGTCTATCCTCCCAAAGCCATTAGACGCGTCGCCGCTGAATTCATTTTTCGTCTTGCCACTTTGTCTTCTAAACAAACACAGCACTGCTGACAGTGATTGGTCCAATACTCTGACTGATAACACTTTTTTGCTTTCCTCTCACATCTGCTCTGCAAGCAACCTCTGGACTTTAGACAGACTCGGTCATTCACCATTGCAACAGTATTTGGCATTTGCTGGGGGAAACCATTAAGTTTGAAATTACTATTTTCTTGCTACCGAGTCATGAAATGTGACCAATGTTTCCCATGAACACAATTTTTGTCATGGCCCACCAAAGATTTGGACCACCGCAAAAAAAAGATTTGGACCACCACAGAAATATTTGAACCACCACAAATAGATTTGAACCACCAGGAAAAAAAAAAAAAGATTTGGACCACCACAAATATTTTTGGACTACCACAAATTATATTTGGACCACCACAAACTATATCTAGACCACAAAAATATTTAGACCACCGCACAAAAACACAAAAAGATTTGGACAACCAAAATATATTTGGACTAATACAAAAAATATTTTAACCACCACAAATATATTTGGAACACCACAACAAATATTTGGACTACCAGAAAAAAATATTTGGATCACCGCAAAAAAAAATTAAAAAAAATTAATAAAATATTTGGACGGCCACAGAAATATTTGGACCACCATAAATAGATTTAAACCACCAGGGGGGAAAAAAGAAGGTTTGGACCACTACAAATATTTTTTGGACCACCACAAATAATATTTGGACCACCACCACAAAAAAAAAAAAAAAAATATTTGGACAACCACAAACTATATTTAGACCATAAAAATATGTATACCACCGCACAAAAAAAAAAAAAAAAAAAAAGATTTGGATCACCACAAATATTTTTGGACCACCACAAATAATAGTTGGACCATCACCACAAAAAAAGAAAAAAAAAGAAAAAAAAAAAGATTTGGACTGCCATAGAAATATTTGGACCACCACAAATAGATACAATCCACCAGGGGTAAAAAAAGAAAAAGATTTGGACCACCACAACAAAAATTGGGACCACCACAAATAATATTTGGACCACCACCACAAAAAAAAAAAAAAAAAAAAAAAAAGATTTGGACCACCACAAACTATATTTAGACCACAAAAATATTTATACCACCGCACAAAAAAAAAAAAAAAAAAAAAAGATTTGGATCACCACAAATATTTTTGGACCACCATAAATAATAGTTGGACCATCACCACAAAAAAATATATATATATATATTTGGACCGCCATAGAAACATTTGGACCACCACAAATAGATTCAAACCACCAGGGGGAAAAAAAGAAAAAGATTTGGAGCACCACAAATATTTTTTGGACCACCACAACAAAAATTGGGAACACCACAAATAATATTTGGACCACCACCACAAAAAAAAAAAAGAAGATTTTGACCACCACAAACTATATTTAGACCACAAAAATATTTATACCACCGCACAAAAAAACAAAACAAAACAAAAAAAAAAAAAAGATTTGGACCACCACAAATATTTTTGGACCACCACAACAAAGATTTGGACCACCACAAATAATAGTTGGACCATCACCACAAAAAAAGAAAAAAAAAAAGATTTGGACCGCCATAGAAATATTTGGACCACCACAAATAGATTCAAACCACCAGGGGGGAAAAAAGAAAAAGATTTGGAGCACCACAAATATTTTTTGGACCACCACAACAAAAATTGGGACCACCACAAATAATATTTGGACCACCACAAAAAAAAAAAAAAAAAAAAAAAAAGATTTGGACCACCACAAACTATATTTAGACCACAAAAATATTTATACCACTGCACAAAAAAAAAAAAAAAAAAAGATTTGGATCACCACAAATATTTTTGGACCACCACAAATAATAGTTGGACCATCACCACAAAAAAAGAAAAATAAAGAAAAAAAAAAGATTTGCCATAGAAATATTTGGACCACCACAAATAGATTCAAACCACCAGAGGGAAAAAAAGAAAAAGATTTGGAGCACCACAAATATTTTTTGGACCACCACAACAAAAATTGGGACCACCACAAATAATATTTGGACCACCACCACAAAAAAAAATAAGATTTTGACCACCACAAACTATATTTAGACCACAAAAATATTTATACCACCGCACAAAAAACAAAAAAACAAAAAAAAAAGATTTGGACCACCACAAATATTTTTGGACCACCACAACAAAGATTTGGACCACCACAAATAATAGTTGGACCATCACCACAAAAAAAAAAAAAAAAAGTATTTGGACCACCACAAACTGTATTTAGACCACCACAAAAATACTTGGTGCTACTTAATAAAGACGTTTTAATAAGATGGTCTGCAGCTTGTTGTTACAGCGCTGCACAATAGGTGGTGGAATTAATCTTAACCCCACTTTTTAACACACACACCTCCTCAGTGGCCTAGTGGTTAGAGTGTCCGCTCTGAGATGGGTAGGTTGTGAGTTCAAACACCGACTGAGTTATACCAAAGACTATAAAAATGGGACCCATTACCTCCCTGCTTGGCACTCAGCATCAAGGCTTGGAATTGGGGGTTAAATCACCAAAAATGATTCCCGGGCGTGGCACCGCTGCTGCCCACTGCTCCCCTCACGTCCCAGGGGGTGAACAAGGGGATGGGTCAAATGCAGAGGACAAATTTTACCACACCTAGTGTGTGTGTGACAATCATTGGTACTTTTTTTAACTTGAACTTTCCTCTGCCAGAGAGTAAAAAGACTTAGCAAGAGGTATTTGTGTTGGCAATCAAACTTTGTTGCTAGATTAAGGGAGTAATTAGTTCCCTCTAGACTCTATTCTGGGTGACAAGGGCCTTTTTCTGGTCTTATCCGAGACTTTAAGACTAAGGTGAAAACAGAGATCACTCTTCTCAACGAGCAGCGGAGGCCCCACTGTGTTTTTTTTTAAGTCATGCTTTTTTTATGTTCTTAACAGAGATATTTTTTTTAATATTAGTGTAAGAGACGGAATGAAATTAAATGAAAACTGTCTTGACCAAAAAAAGACACGACAAAGGAAACATTAAAAAATAGATTTTGCTTTTCGTTTTTCTGCTCGCATTGTGTCTTGCCATTTCTCTCTCCGACAGCGTACAACACTTGCACACCCCTTATAGCGAAATATGCTAATTGGATGAGTCTCCTTTCCCTGCACCCCACCACCACAAATAGATCGCAGTCCTGTGGGACCAACACATCATCGCAAAAAGGTGGCGCGTGTCTGCCAGCATGTCGGCGTCACGCTGTTTCTCTCGGTGTCGAGGCGGCATGCTGGGAGAACCCATCAAACAACAAAACATTGCACGACACACTTTTGCAGGTTGTGTTACACTTCCTGTCATGTGACATCACCTGGGAACCACACTAATGATGATGATCATGTATTTTCCCTCCATCAGCATTAATGCCGAGATCTTCCTCACTGACAGAGAACATGTTTGGCCATTAGCATCAACGTGCTATCTCTCTGCAGCACGTGTGGGCGAGTGAATGACTGTAATTGAACTACTGATGGTGTTCCGCTGATAACGTGAGGAAATGACGATGCATATTGGGATTGCGGGTTCCAAACAAGAACCGTGGGCAGGACGCCAACAAACATCCACAGCAGGTCGTTGTGACATTTGAGGGGGCGCAGCTTGTTTGGAGGTCAAGCGACCTTACCACACTGATAAGGACGGCTTGTCAATCAGAGGACGTGTCCTTGAAAAGTGTGAGGGATATTGGCAGCTTCCTGCAAGGCACACACCGCGCTAATGAGATGCGCGCACACACACATTTGCATATCAAAGCTGTCACATTCACACAACCTTCAATTTTGCACTTGATTGAATCTATTTATCTTGCTGCTGTTTTCCACTAAAAAGATGTCATGAGTGAAACTTATAACGAAAGCTGAATGAGAGGCCGTTAAAAACGGAAGAAAAAGCGAACGTGGAAGATGTGGAGAAGGAAGTCGGGTGGCCTCTGTCCCACTTTTCCCTCCTGTCAGCATCAACTACCATGTGACCAATGACCTCATCACCTACTGTACTCCTCTCACCTTTGACCCTCATGTGTGCACATATGACAGGGATGTGACAAACAGTACAAGTGAACACAGAAAACATCAAGACATTCTCACACACACACACACACACACACACACACACACACACACACACACACACACACACACACACACACACACACACACACACACACACACACACACACACACACACACACACACACACACACACACACACACACACACACACACACACACCATCTCTTGACACCGAGGTGTCTCAAGTGTGTTTATGCAGCCGCCTACCACCTGCCATCCCACACGTGTTCACACCGTAAATCAAATGACCACAGCGACACACACACACACACACACACACACACACACACACACACACGCACACGCACATGCACACGCACACACACATCTCCATTATACAAAACCCAAAACCAGTGAAGTTGTCACGTTGTGTAAATGGTAAATAAAAACAGATTACAATGATTTGCAAATCCTTTTCAACTTATATTCAATTGAATAGACTGCAAAGACAAGATACTTAAGGTTCGAACTGGAAAACTTGGTTATTTTTTGCAAATATTAGCTCATTTGGAATCTGAAGCCTGCAACATGTTTCAAAAAAGCTGGCACGGGTGGCAAAAAAGACTGACAAAGTGGAGGAATGCTCTTCAAACACTTATTTGGAACATCCCACAGGTGAACAGGCAAATTGGGAACAGGTGGGTGCCATGATTGGGTATAAAAGCAGCTTCCATGATTCCATGAGTCATTCACAAACAAGGATGGGGCGAGGGTCACCACTTTGTCAACAAATGCCTGAGCAAATTGTCCAACAGTTTAAGAACAACATTTCTCAACAGGCTATTGCAAGGAATTTAGGGATTTCACCATCTACGCTCCGTAATATCATCAAAAGGGTCGGCGAATCTGGAGAAATCACTGCACGTAAGTGGCAATGCCCGTGACCGTCGATCCCTCAGGCAGTACTGCATCAAAAAGAGACATCAGTGTGTAACTGATATCACCACAAGGGCTCCGGAACACGTCAGAAAACCACTGTCTGTAACTGTAGTTCGTCGCTACGTCTGTAAGTGCAAGTTAAAACTCTACTATGCAAAGCCAAAGCCATTTATCAACAACACCCAGAAACGCCGCCGACTACGCTGGGCCAGAGTTCATCTAAGTTGGACGGGTGCAATGTGGAAAAGTGTTCTGTGGTCTGACGAGTCCACATTTCAAATCGTTTTTGGAAACTGTGCACGTCATGTCCTCCGGACTAAAAAGGAAAATAACCATCCGGATTGTTATAGGTGGCAAAGTTGAAAAGGCAGCATGTGTGATGGTATGGGGGTGTATTAGTGCCCAAGACATGGGTAACTTACACATCTGTGAAGGCGCCATTAATGCTGAAAGGTACATACAGCTTTTGGAGCAACATGTGTTGCCATCCAAGCAACGTTACCATGGACGCTCCTGCTTATTTCAGCAAGACAATGCCAAGCCACGTGTTACATCAACGTGGCTTCATAGTAAAAGAGTGCGGGTACTAGACTGGCCTGCCTGTAGTCCAGACCTGTCTCCCATTGAAAATGTGTGGCGCATTATGAAGCCTAAAATACGACTACAGAGACCCCCGGACTGTTGAACAACTTAAGCTGTACATCAAGCAAGAATGGGAAAGAATTCCACCGGAGAAGCTTCAAAAATGTGTCTCCTCAGTTCCCAAACCTTTACTGAGTGTTGTTAAAAGGAAAGGCCATGTAACACAGTGGTGAACATGCCCCTTTCCCAACTACTTTGCCACGTGTTGCTGCCATTAAATTCTACGTTAATGACTATCGTATTTTTCGGACTATAAGTCGCAGTTTTTTTTCATAGTTTTTCATAATTATTAACATATTACCGTATAATATCAAATAATATTATTGATGTCATTCACGTAAGAGACTAGACGTATAAGATTTCATGGGATTTAGCGATTAGGAGTGACAGATTGTTTGGTAAACGTATAGCATGTTCTATATGTTATAGTTATTTGAATGACTCTTACCATAATATGTTACGTTAACATACCAGTTGGTTATTTATGCCTCATATAACGTACACTTATTCAGCCTGTTGTTCACTATTCTTTAGACATTTTCAAATGTCTATTCTTGCTGTTGGCTTTTATCAAATAAATTCCCCCAAAAAATGTGACTTATACTCCAGTGCGACTTATATATGTTTTTTCTCTTCTTTATTAAATTAAAAAGATGGTTTGACAAAAATAGATTATCGTTGAATCTCAGCAAAACTAAAATAATGCTATTTGGTAACAGTAGAAGAGAAAGTCAAACACAAATACAAATAGACGGAATAGAAATTGAAAGCGTAAATGAAACCAAATTTCTAGGTATAATGATTGATGATAAATTGAACTGGAAATCTCACATAAAAAATATACAACATAAAGTAGCAAGAAACACGTCAATGAATAAAGCAAAACATGTTCTAGACCAAAAATCCCTTTATATTCTCTACTGCTCACTAGTGTTACATATCTGAGCTACTGTGTAGAAATATGGGGAAATAATTACAAAAGTACACTTCATTCATTAACGGTGTTACAAAAAAGATCAGTTAGAATAATACATCATGTTGGATATAGAGAACATACAAATCCTTTATTTATTGAATCAAAGATACTGAAATTCCCCGACATAGTGAATTTGCAAACAGCTAAAATGATACACAAAGCAAACTATAACCTGCTAGCCAAGAATATACAACAATTCTTGTCAACAAAAGAGGAGAAATATAATCTTAGAGAAAATTTTAATTTAAAACATTTGTATGCACGTACAACACTTAAGACATTCAGTATATCAATATGTGGAATTAAATGATGGAATGGATGAAGCAAAGCAATCAAACAATGTACTAATATGATCCACTTCAAGAAACTCTTCAAACTTAAAGTGTTTACAAAGTACAAAGAAGAAGAACCATGACAAACATTCTCAATTTATTTCATCCATCCATTCATTCATTCTTAAAGTAATCTTACTTATCTCATCACATGAAATATGACTTACTTCACCAATTATTATTACTAAAGTCTTACTATTATTTATTTATTTATTTTTATTGTGATTACCTATGGAGTTATTGTGAATAAATTGAGAACAGGAAGTGAATAAAAAAGTTTCGGCAACTGTTATGTAAAGAAAAGGGGTAGGATTAAATAAGCTCTGCTTCTTCCTACTCCTTTTCGAACATGTTGAAAAGAGAAACTGGAAATTGTGATGTATCATGTTGTATGCTTGCATGTTCCAAATAAACTCAAACTCTAACTCTAACTCTATTATGCATTTTCGGCCGGTGCGACTTATACCCCGGAGTGACTTATACTCCGAAAAATACGGTATTTGCAAAAAAAAACAAGTTTCTCAAATCCAACATGAAATATCTTGTCTTTGCAATGTATTCAATTGAATATAAGTTGAAAAGGATTTGCAAATCCTTGTATTCTGTTTTTATTTACCATTTACACAATGTGCCAACTTCACTGGTTTTGGGTTTCGTATTTCTGCAGGAACCAAATTGTCTTATGGCAGCACGGTGGCGCAGTGGTTAGCGCTCGTGCCTCACGGCCAGAAGAAAAAGGCGTGCACTTGGGGATAGGTTGATTGGCGACACTAAATTTGAATGTTGTCTGTCTGTCTATCTGTGTTGGCGACTTGTGCAGGGTGTGTCCTGCGTTCCGCCCGAGTGCAGCTGGAATAGGGACAAGCGGTAGAAAATGGATGGATGGATGCATCGCCTTACTATCTTAAGTGTGTACATCAGGAGGAAGAGGCGGGGACAAGGAAGGCGGCCACCCACCTGCTTCTGTTCTCACAAGCAAACACGACCTTCGAACGCTGGCGGGGAAGCCAAATAGTGGCTAATGGCCAAACGCACACACTCGGGTCCGCACAAGACAGTTACACAACCTCTCCCTTAGGGTGCTTCTGGAGGAATATTCCACAGGAGTACAATCCTTAGTTATGCAAACAGTGGGAAACAGCTGTGGTAAAGATCGGCCAATCAGTTCGAAAATGCATTCCGAATCCCCCAATCTGATCAGGACATTCCTAGTTGACACCAAACAAACTGTGCGGCCAGAGTGTGAAGGCAACAGACTAACGTGCTAAACACGTGCATTAATGTTTGCAGCATTTCTTTCATCCTTGCTGCTTTCATTACATGACGATCAGTGCAACGTGAACTCTTTGACACGCATCAAATCTGAAAGTATAAGTGCCATCGTCGCCATTAATAACCACGTGCGACAAAAGTGACTAATAACATCTTTGTGTTCAATTCATCAGGCGAAGAGCGTTCATTGTGGACGTCCTCCTCCGCCGTCGCCCCTTTCTTTTGTCACCTTCTATCGGGCGAGAAGAAGGCCGACGCCGCCGAGACTGACGTGAGTTCCAATTAGCCAGGCCTCGTTTAGACTCCAGCAGCTACTTCTTGATACGCTATGACTTATTAATAGAAGCCGTATTAGAGTTGAGGGAAACAAGATGACCTTTTGTGGGAAAAAAAGCGTGTGAACGACTTCGTGCCTCTGCATTCCTGCAACCTCCGACCTCTGGCCACTCACTTCCTGTGTTCCATGACGCCAAGTGTTGTTCCCTGTCAGACTGCGCAGCCTAATTTCATATTTTGCGGGCTTCTTTTAGGACACAAGACATTTGCCAACATTGAACTTATCTACCAAAGTTGCCTACTGTATGCGAATGCAGCGAGTAAACCGGTTTTACTATTTTCTATACCGTGTGTTTCTGTCATCCTCATTCGCTATAAACGTACATTATGCTACTACGCTATTTTCCGGCACGGAACAAAAACAACGTTACACCAGCGGTGCACGCGTTTATTCGCACTCAAGGAGAGACACGCTACACTGCAAAAACTGAAATCTAAGTAAGATGAAATATCTCAAATAAGGCTGATATTTGCTTATTTTCTGTCCGATAAGATCATTCTTCTCACTAAGCAGATTTTATGTTAGAGTGTTTTACTTGTTTTAAGGGTTTTGCTCCTAAATGATGTCAGTAAGATATTACAGCTTGTTGCTGAGATTTGATGAGCTATATTGAGTAAAACATGCTTGAAACTAGAATATCAACTGTTGTGTCACCAACACTCACAAGTAGAAAACGACTTTTTTAAAGTAATAATTTCTTAATTTCAAGCATGAAAAAAAAAAAATCATGACTTTGACACAATTGTGTCTCATAATTAAAACAGATGACAGCCAAATGGACTTTGCTGTTTTATTTTCAATGAAACAATAGAAAATAAGTACTCATATACGTACAGTTGGCACAGCACAGTAAACTGACAGTTAATATTTAAACATTTAACATGTGACATTTCAAACTATTTTGAACAGAAATAGTTCATGCACATTCAGATAAATTCTTAAAAATTACAATTAAAAATATTTGGCCGGGGTTCCGGGCTGTATATATGCACACTATTTGACTGAAAGAGCACGCACTTGATGCGATGATGTCATGTTGTTGATGGAAAAATGCATTTTTAGACCATATGATTTGCCTGAGCAGCTAGGAGACCCCGAGAGTAACAAGCCTTGTTGCCTTTCCATTAAGAACAATAAATTAGTTTTTAGTATAAGTTTGCTGGTTTCAAGAAATGTAATATCATTATGTCAAGATAATGGCACTAGCATTTACTTCATTTAAGAATATTTTTCAACATATTGAGCAAAAAGGTCTCTTTTTTTCTACCAAGGAAAGTGCACTTGTTATTAGTGAGAAAATACTTATTTTAAGGTATTTTTGGGTTCATTGAAGTTAGCTCAATTTACTTGTTTTGGAAAGGCTTGACAAGCCAAATTGTCTTGTTCTATTGGCAGATAATTTTGCTTAATTCAAATAAAATACACCTCATTTTTGTATTTTTTTTTCTTGTTTTTGAACATTGACCTTTTGTAGTGTAGTATGCTACATTAGCTTAAAGGGCTTATTTTCTGATTTTTTTTCTACACCTAAAACACTTCCCTGTGGTCTACATCAGTGTTTTTCAACCACTGTGCCGCGGCTAGTGTGTCGTAGGATACAGTCTGGTGTGCCGAGATGATCTAATTTCACATATTTGGGTTAAAAACATTTTTTGCAAAGCAGTAATTATAGTCTGCAAATGATGTGTTGTTGTTGAGTGTCGGTGCTGTCTAGAGCTCGGCAGAGTAACCGAGTAATACTCGTCCATATCAGTAGGTGGCAGCCGGTAGCTAATTGCTTTGAAAATTCAGATAAAAAGGTGTCTTATGCTTAAACCAAAAATAAAGAAAAGGTGAGTGCCCTTAAGAAAAGGCATTGAAGCTTAGGGAAGGCCATGCAGAACAAAACTAAAACTGAACTGGCTACAAAATAAACAAAAACAGAATGCTGGACGACAGCAAAAACTTACTGTGGAGCAAAGACGGCGTCCACAATGTACATCCGAACACGACAATCAACAATGTCCCCACAAAGAAGGATGAAAACAACTGGAATATTCTTGATTGCTAAAACAAAGTAGATTCAGGAAATACAAGACATGAAACTGCTACAGGAAAATACCAAATAAAGAGAAAAAGCCACCAAAATAGGGCAAGAACTAAAACACTACACAGGAAAACAGCAAAAAACTCCAAATAAGTCATGGCATGATGTGACAGGTGGTGACAGTACACCTACTTTGAGACAAGAGCTATATTGATGCATAGTTGGTTATGCTTTAAAGTCACATAGAGGCGTGTCTTAATGAAATTAAACAATGGATGTCCGCTAACTTTTTGCAACTCAACGCTAAGAAAACGGAAATGCTGATTATCGGTCCTGCTCAACACCGACATCTATTTAATAATACCACCTTAACATTTGACAACCAAACAATTACACAAGGCGACTCTGTAAAGAATCTGGGTATTATCTTCCACCCAACTCTCTCGTTTGAGTCACACATTAAGAGTGTTACTAAAACGGCCTTCTTTCATCTCCGTAATATCGCTAAAATTCGTTCCATTTTGTCCACTAGCGACACTGAGATCATTATTCATGCGTTCGTTACATCTCGTCTCGATTACTGTAACGTTTTATTTTCGGGTCTCCCTATGTCTAGCATTAAAAGATTACAGTTGGTTCAAAATGCGGCTGCTAGACTTTTGACAAAAACAAGAAAGTTTGATCATATTACGCCTATACTGTATATACCTTTATATACATTTTTTTAGTAGGTTTTACTACTTACGTATAAAATACTACACGGTCAAGCTCCATCCTATCTTGACGATTGTATTGTACCATATGTCCCGACAAGAAATCTGCGTTCAAAGAACTCCGGCTTATTAGTGATTCCCAGAGCCCAAAAAAAGTCTGCGGGCTATAGAGCGTTTTCTATTCGGGCTCCAATACTATGGAATGCCCTCCCGGTAAAAGTTAGAGATGCTACCTCAGTAGAAGCATTTAAGTCTCATCTTAAAACTAATTTGTATACTCTAGCCTTTAAATAGACTCCCTTTTTAGACCAGTTGATCTGCCGTTTCTTTTCTTTTCTACTCTGCTCCCAACCCGGGGTGGACCGCTAGCCTGTTCATCGGATGGGGACATCTCTACGCTGCTGACCCGTCTCCACTCGGGATGGTTCCTGCTGGCCCCACCATGGACTGGACTTTCGCTGATGTGTTGGACTTTCACAATATTATGTCAGACCCACTCCACATCCATTGCTTTCGGTCTCCCCTAGAGGGGGGGGGGGGTTACCCACATATGCGGTCCTCTCCAAGGTTTCTCATAGTCATTCACATTGACGTCCCACTGGGGTGAGTTTTTCCTTGCCCGTATGTGGGCTCTGTACCGAGGATGTCGTTGTGGCTTGTACAGCCCTTTGAGACACTTGTGATTTAGGGCTATATAAATAAACATTGATTGATTGATTGATTGATATCCAACAATTGCGACAATGACTTTTAACTGTCAACTGAGTTTATGATTTCTGCTGGTGGTGTGCCTCCGGATTTTTTCAACGCACAAAATGTGCCTTGGCTCAAAAAAGGTTGAAAAACACTGGTCTACATAACCTGTAATGGTGGTTCTTTGGTCAAAAAGTTGCACAGATTATGTTTTGCAGACCGTTTTTAGACCACTTTCTGACCGTTTTGGGGGCCCTCCTATTTACGTGCCTCCACTTTGACTGCGTCTTCAACTCGTCAGCCATGTTGTAGTTTTTAGCACTTCCATACGGAGTCTACTGAAAGATACAAGTCTGAACTATACGCTATGTTGTATTAGAAATGGCAACAGCGAAGGACGCATGTGCATGTACGAGCCAGTCTGTCCCACAACAAGGACCTTATAGACTACAGCGTCGGACTACAACGACGGACTCGTGCAAAGCTCTTTGGGTAAATCTCTATTAGAGATGTCCGATAATATCGGACTGCCGATATTATCGGCCGATAAATGCTTTAAAATGTAATATCGGAAATTATCGGTATCGGTTTCAAAAAGTTAAACTTATGACTTTTTAAAACGCCGCTGTACGGAGTGAGAAGTACAGAGCGCCAATAAACCTTATAGGCACTGCCTTTGCGTGCCGGCCCAATCACATAATATCTACGGCTTTTCACACACACAAGTGAATGCAATGCATACTTGGTCAACAGCCATACAGGTCACACTGAGGGTGGCCGTATAAACTACTTTATATGCGCCACACTGTGAACCCACACCAAACAAGAATGACAAACACATTTTGGGAGAACATCCGCACCGTAGCACAACATAAACACAACAGAACAAATACCCAGAACCCCTTGCAGCACTAACTCTTCCCGGACGCTACAATATACACCCCCGCTACTCCCCTCCCCCCACCTCAACCTCCTCATGCTCTCTCAGGGAGAGCATGTCCCAAATTCCAAGCTGCTGTTTAGAGGCACGTTAAAAAAAACAATGCACTTTGTGACTTCAATAATAAATATGGCAGTGCCATGTTGGCATTTTTTTCCATAACTTCAGTTGATTTATTTTTGAAAACCTTGTTACATTGTTTAATGCATCCAGCGGGGCATCACAACAAAATTAGGCATAATAATGTGTTCATTCCACCACTGTATATATCGGTATCGGTTGATATCGGAATCGGTAATTAAGAGTTGGACAATATCGGAATATCGGATATGGGCAAAAAAGCCATTATCGGACATCTCTAATCTCTACCATATACTGTATGAAGATTTCCGCTGACGTCACACCGAACATCCCAAATTGGGCAAATTTAAAACGGCTCATTGACGAGGAAGTATAACCGAAAGGCAAGATTATTTCATAAATGTCAATGCCATGCCTCCTTGGTTTGATTTTACATTTTCAGGACTTATGCAGATCCAAATACACAAAAATAGGTACCAATAGGTAAGAAAAGTTGATTTTGCATAATAGGTCCCCTTTAACAACGGCAGCAGGACTTTTCTCATCCAAAAAAAAACCAGCTGAAGTCGGCAGCGTGGGAAGGTTTTGTTTACTTCAAAAATGAGCAGGGAGTCATTAAAGACGATGGCTCAGCCATTTGCAAAACCTGCCAAAACAATGTTGCTGCTAAATGGCATAGTACGCCCAATATGGCGCAATTTCATACAACATAACAAAGATAAGACATAACAACCCAAGTATGTTCACGGCACTTAGTTTGTTGTTGCATTTTACTTTTGTTGCATTTTACTTTTGTTGCGGTTTGTAGAAATGGCACCTATGAAGTGGCAAATGATTGCAGCAGCTCTCTGCTCTTTTATATCCTCCTTTGTGTTCTTCAATGTTTCCATCTTGTTTTCATCATTTTTTGTGGACTTTTTGAATCTGCACTGCAACCACAAAAGTTCCCCTTTTTGGGAATGATAAAGTCTATCCTATATCCGATTTTATTATATCCAAGGGTTTCCCCTACATGTAATTGATCATGACAGCCCGCCACGGCAAAATAAAAGCCGCCACGCTTTAAAATATTTTTTAATTATTATTTTAAAAAAATGATTCTTAAATAAAGAAAAACAGGTTTTTGTTTTTTTTTACATCAAAACAAATTAAGGTAATATAATAAAAAATATTTGCGCAATACTGACTAGTGTTGCACCAGAAATTAAGCCACCAAAAAAAAACAACAGATCACCGAAACACAGCCGAAAACCGGATGTTGTGACAACGTAAGCAATTTGCGCAGGATTGTCTGGAGCGGAGGCAGCATGTCTGCAATGTGGACGTACTTTAATATGTCAGAGATATAATATTTAATAATAAATGTGCAGTGTGCAAATATTAAGGATATATTTTTTTTTGTCCTGTCCAGCTTCACAGGCAAATCATATAGTAGATGTAGATGTAGATGATCATATAGTAGATGTAGATGATCATATAGTAGATGTAGATGCCCATAGCGGCTGGTCAGATTTACTTTACAAAAGAGAAGTGTAGGATACTTCTCTTGTTGCCTTATTTGTATTTGACTTTATTAAATGTATTTCTATTAGAAACACAACATGTGTATATAACAAAGGGTGCAAAGTCTGCAGGCAGTAGGAAACACATGGTTAAGTGTAGGGAGTAAAACTGATGGCAGTCTAAAGTTCAAGATTTTTGGAGCTCTTTGTTCAGTGGATCAGATGTTTGATGAAGCTCTGTGTCTATCTACCACCACTACTGTTTTCTGTTTATTTGTTACTGACTGTGGCAGGACACCTCTGCCTCTGTTTCACTTTATGTTGCTGGTAAATAATATGCTTGTAGTAGTAGGCTAACGTTAAATTATTTAGTATGCACTAATTAAGGGGCAGAGCTTTAAGAGACATTTTAGCTTTTATATTTTATAAGATATATTTTTTGTAACAACCACAATTAATAAATATATTTCAGTGAATAACTTACTGTTCAAATCTGTATATAAATATGTACATAAAGTGTTGTAATTATATTGTAAAATGGATGGATGGATGGACGTTTAAAACAAAACTGTTATTATTAATTAGTAAGTATAAATTTTTTGAGCCTTTTTAGAGAAAATCCTATCATTGTAGTAAATTATGCAAATTACTCGATGATGTCATGGTGACCACGCCCATGGCCACGCCCCCACCGCCACAGGTATCTTGGCAGTTTATGGGAAACACTGTACATATAAGAATTCTGGGTCCACTGAAGTGTGGAAATTGATGTTCTGTGTACCCACACTTTCAAACACTTTTCTGTTAAAATACTGAACAGGTGTTTATTGGGATAAGGTAAACATCTGTTCAGTATTTTAACATAAAAGTGTTTCATTGTGAGGCATTAAAAGCCACAAAATGCAACGGGTCCATCAGACCCACAAACGCTGTCTGAGTAACAACAATATGAACATTACACAAGGTTTAACGTGGACCCCGACTTAAACAAGTTGAAAAACTCTTTCGGGTGTTACCATTTAGTGGTCAATTGTACAGAATATGTACTGTACTGTGCAATCTACTAATAAAAGTTTCACTCAGTCAGTCAAAGGTTTGTGATGGAGCTTGCCCATTAAACACCAAGAAAAGTGCTCACCTCTGATTAGCTGCAGCTACAATCAAACAGGTGAGGAGTGGGCGGGGTTAAGGCCAAGTTGACATGATAGGAAGTAGAACCAGTGTACACAAACTTCATGTGTACAGCTCCACTAATGGACATTGGAGTGTTACTTTCAAAGGCAAAATTAAAGTATTGCTAGAAACATAATTTTATACGGGACTTTATTGTATTATATGTTTCGTACATGTTCCAAAAAGAAAAAAGCATAAAACACAGTATATTTGAATATACTAAATGTAAAAAAGGGAATAAATATTCAAAATAATCTAGCTTGGTTACGCCATCATGAGCGCAACACGAGGTTGTAAAAGTTTCAACTACAATTCTAAATAAGATGTCAAAAGCAAACTGAAATCAAATACACACAGCTTAAAGATTGATCTATACCTATTTAAATTTAGTAATACATAAATATGATGATTTATCAAAATATAAAAGAAATATACCTGAACAGAACGCTCATGATGGTTACACCAAAAAGTAACGCTATGAATCGCATTTTTCCAAGTTTTTGGGGCATTTTTATGCTATTTCCAAGCATCTCCTTTTTAATATCGTTGATTTTAAATGGTCAAACTAATGCATATTATATATGCATGCCCTAGTAAACGAAACAAAAAGTCATATTTATTTTGATTGCTACATTTTGAAGTATATTTGTGCAGGTGGGTGCGAATGTACTCATTACCAGAGCTGGACACTCATACAATATTGCATCATTTTCCTGACATTGTTGTCATAGGATAAACATATTCAAGAACAGCTAGTGAGCAACTTATCACATGACAAATGTGGTAGAGATCGTTCTCACTGCCTAAATCAGACCTGGGCAAACTAAGGCCCGGGGGCCACATGCAGCCCGTTAAGCCTTTCAATCTGGCCCGCCGGACATTCCCAAATTATTTTTTTAGAACTTTAAGATGGAAACTGTAGCCGCCATTATGATGTGCAGTGATGTTTTCTAATGACCGTAAGTCTTGAACTATACAAACTATTTCAATGGTTGGAATCTGCGCCTTTGAATGATATACCAGTTACTATGGTAATCTAATTAGTTACTGTGGTAATCTAATTAGTTACGATGGTAATCTAAGTCACAGCAGTTCAGACGAGGCACTAAGCAGTGTGGGTGGGGAGCGTTTCCACAGAGTGTTCCCAGAGCGGCCTGAAATGCAGGTGTCAGGGACAGACGCGGAGGGAGATTTTTACAACAAAGTTCTACAAGAAAAGTGATATCATATCAGATTGTAGGTGGGGTTTTTTTTTTTTTTTACTCTTCGCGTTCATATTTTGCCGTGTTTGTTGCATTCTTGTTGTGTTTCGCTCGATTGTAAATAACGTGGATGGAGAGGGGGTGTGACGTTCATATGTTGTCAATATTCAGTGTTTTATCGTTCATAGTTAATATTGTAAATCCCACATTCTTTATATTCATGTACATTCTGGGTGTCTCATTCAGTAGAACATGTAAAATTCCATTCCGTTTCCTAAGGCGGTCTGTCATAACGTTTTTAGCATTCAATCAGACATTATTGTGAGGTTTTGTATTAGTGATTCTAAAAATAGGACCCAAACACACATATTGTACAGAAGATTGTCACAGCTTATATATGTGTGTGTTAAAGGCCTACTGAAAGCCACTACTAGCGACCACGCAGTCTGATAGTTTATATATCAATGATGAAATCTTAACATTACAACACATGCCAATACGGCCGGGTTAACTTATAAAGTGACATTTTAAATTTCCCGGGAAATATCCGGTTGAAAACGTCTCGGTATGATGACGTTTGCGCGTGACGTCACGGATTGAGCGGAAGTATTGGGACACCATTGTGTCCCAATACAAACAACTCTGTTTTCATCGCAAAATTCCACAGTATTCTGGACATCTGTGTTGGTGAATCTTTTGCAATTTGTTTAATGGACAATGAAGACAGCAAAGAAGAAAGCTGTAGGTGGGATCGGTGTATTAGCGGCTGGCTGCAGCAACACAACCAGGAGGACTTGGATAGCAGACGCGCTACCGTGAGTATGCAGCTTTCTTCCAAACATTTGATCGCTTGCCCGTACGTCCGTGCCGCTATGTGCATGTCACCTACATAACTTTGGGGAAATATATGTGCTGCATGAACTTTGCGGAAGTGAACGGTACTTTGGGCTGTGGGATTGAGTGTGTTGTGCGGGTGTTTGAGTTGTATTGGCGGGTTATATGGACGGGAGGGGGGAGGTGTTTGTTATCCGCAATTAATTTGTGGCATATTAAATATAAGCCTGGTTGTGTTGTGGCTAATAGAGTATATATATGTCTTGTGTTTATTTACTGTTGTAGTCATTCCCAGCTGAATATCAGGTCCCACCCGCCTCTCACAGCATCTTCCCTATCTGAATCGCTTCCACTGCCCTCAATCCTTCACTCTCACTTTCCTCATCCACAAATCTTTCATCCTCGCTTAAAGGCCTACTGAAACCCACTACTACCTACCACACAGTCTGATAGTTTATATATCAATGATGAAATCTTAACATTGAAACACATGCCAATACGGCCGGGTTAACTTATAAAGTGCAATTTTAAAATTCCCGCCACACTTCCGGTTGAAAAATTCCTTTGGATATGATTTATGCGCGTGACGTCACAAGATCCACGGAAGTGGTTGTACCCCATCGACCCGATACAAAAACCTCTTGTTTTCTTCGACAAAATTCCACAGTATTCTGGACATCTGTGTTGGTGAATCTTTTGCAATTTGTTTAATGAACAATGGAGGCTGCAAAGAAGAACGTTGTAGGTGGGATCGATCGGTGTATTAGCGGCTAAGTACAATACTTACAGCAACACAACAAGGACTACTTACTACGCCTAGCCGATGCTTGCCGCCAAACCCACGGATGAAGTCCTTCGTCGCGCCGTCGATCGCTGGAACGCAGGTGAGCACGGCTGTTGATGGGAAGATGAGGGCTGGCTGGCGTAGGTGGAGCGCTAATGTTTTTATCATAGTTCTGTGAGGTCCGGTTGCTAAGTTGCTAAATTAGCCTTAGCGTCGTTAGCAACAGCATTGTTAAGCCTTACCAGGCTGAGAATTTTTAACCGTGTAGTTACATGTACATGGTTTAATAGTATTGTTGATCTTCTGTCTATCCTTCCAGTCAGGGGTTTATTTCTTTTGTTTCTATCTTTATTTGAGAACGATGCTAGCACGTTAGCTCAGTAGCTAAGTGTGTCACTGATGTATTGTCGTGGAGATAAAAGTCACTTTAAATGTCCATTTCGCGTTCTCGACTCTCATTTCCAAGAGGATATAGTATCCCAGGTGGTTTAAAATACAAATCCGTGATCCACAATAGAAAAAGGAGAGAGTGTGGAATCCAATGAGCCAGCTTGTACCTAAGTTACGGTCAGAGCGAAAAAATATACGTCCATCACTGCCTCTCTAGTTCTTCACTCTAACGTTCCTCATCTACGAATCTTTCATCCTCGCTCAAATTAATGGGGTAATCGTCGCTTTGTCGCTCCGAATCTCTCGCTCCATTGTAAACAACGGGGAATTGTGAGGAATACTAGCTCCTGTGACGTCACGCTACTTGCGGTACAGACAAGGCTTTTTTTATCAGCGAGCAAAAGTTGCGAACTTTATCGTCGATTTTCTCTACTAAATCCTTTCAGCAAAAATATGGCAATATCGCGAAATGATCAAGTATGACACATAGAATGGACCTGCTATCCCCGTTTACATGAGAACATTTCATTTCAGTAGGCCTTTAAGGCCAAGTTGACCATGATAGGAAGTGCTACCATCAAACAGGTGAGGAGTGGGCGGGGTTAAGGCCAAGTTGACCATGATAGGAAGTGCTACCATCAAACAGGTGAGGAGTGGGCGGGGTTAAGGCCAAGTTGACATGATAGGAAGTAGAACCAGTGTACACAAACTTCATACAATATTGCATAATTTTCCTGACATTGTTGTCATAGGATAAACATATTGAAGAACAGCTAGTGAACAACTCATCACATACAAATATGGTAGAGATCGTTCTCACTGCCTAAATGGATACATCTTTTTGAACAATTATTTGCTACATACTTCTCTCCCAGGTGCTTATGGGAAATCAATGAGAGGTGTTGGCTTTTGTAGACTTGCTCAACAGGATCAGCCCACGATGCGAAGCTCCAGATGTTGCTGTACTGATTGGTCCCAGACACATTCCAACGTTCCCCATACGCAGAGCTCCCCCCGTGCCAGACTCCGTTTAAAAAACCGTACACTTATGTGCGCTTCTTAAACAGCAGGCCTGGCGCCTAGGAAGACGCGTCGGTGCACTGCAGGTAACAACCACGTCTAAACGGACTTATCGGCCTACATGTGCAACTTTTAACAACATGCGATCTGAGGTAAATACATCAAAACCTAATTAAACGCAGCAAGAATTCAGCCGCTCCACCCTGAAGGTAAAAGTCCAACCAACTCTCCTCAAACTCAAACAAACAGCTCGTTTTGGGCGTTTTAACAACGGAGCTCGGAGGTTAGCCGCACGCCGACAAAAGCAAATATCCCATTAGTTTGCGGAACGACGCGACTTTTGTTACGCAACAAAACCGTCATTCGCCTGCGTCGAGGTGAGCACTAAATCGGTTGTTTTGTCAACGGAGTTCTGCGTGGATCTGCGCAACCTTCGCCAAACGCGTCTAAACTAAACACGCCACAAAAAGACCATTTCCCGGCAAGACTAAACAACACGAAGAGCAGAATTAAAGAGTTTACTTACCCTCGTAATGTCGTCGGACTTGTCCAGAAAGATGCCAAAGTGGCGACCAAAACGTCCTACTTTTTACATCCCGGTGGGAAGCAACTCCGGTAACAGAACTTTAACATTCCCCCTCCCAAAAAAATTCAACAAAGATTTGCTCCTTCCCACTAAGACTCTTTATCCGGCAGAGAGCATTCGTCCACCAGAAGCGCCGACATGGAATAATCGATCGAAGCGTGTTGTTCTCCGAGCAGGCAGTGAGGCGCCTTTCCTCCTCTTCCTTCTCCTCTTTCTGACGGCCAGGAGCTTTCTCCATGCGTCTGTCAAGTATCCGCCTACACCGGAACTACCTGTACTTGTCTTCGGAAGTAAAAGCATCACCTTTTTCTTTCTTCGGTTGTATTGAGTGTACACTTACTTTACGCGTGTATTATGATCCCAAAATATGTTTTACTATCAAGAATGTCATTACTCGTCGTCATATTTGTCCATGAATTAGACTGTGGTATAGAAGGTTTTATTTTGAAATTATAAATAAGGAAGTCATGCACAATTACTGTTCCGCTTAATACATACTGTACCGAATCTTCGTACAGGAATTAACCATTAGGAATAATATTTGTGGTTATCTTGACACTTTTTTTAATTTCAAATTGTACATAAGTATGAAATGTATCATTCAAAATCTCATGTACAGATTTACAAAAACGACACTTTTATCTCTGTGTGGGGCATAAAAAATTACACAGTTAAGTGTCTCCAGGATTTAAAAAAAGTATGTATGATGTAGGGGTGTGGGAAAAAATCTATGCAAATTTGAATCGCGATTCTCACGTTGTGCGATTCAGAATCGATTCTCGTTTTTAAAAATACTTTTTTTTCTTTTTTTTCTTTTTCAAAAAAATTGTTTTATTATTTTTATTTTTTTATTTTTTTAAATTAAGCAATCCAACAAAACAATACACAGCAATACCATAACAATGCAATCCAATTCCAAAACCAAACCCGAGCCAGCAACACTCAGAAGTGCAATAAACAGAGCAATTGAGAGGAGACACAAACACCACACAGAACAAACCAAAAGTAGTGAAACAAAAATGAATATTATCAACAACAGTATCAATATTAGTTACAATTTCAACATAGCAGTGATTAAAAATCCCTAATGGACATTATCATTAGACATTTATTTAAAAAAAATAAAAAGAACAATAGTGTGACAGTGGCTTACACTTGCATCGCATCTCATAAGCTTGACAACACACTGTGTCCAATATTTTCACAAAGATAAAATTAGTCATATTTTTGGTTCATTTAATAGTTAAAACAAATGTACATTATTGCAATCAGTTGATAAAACATTGTCCTTTACAATTATAAAAGCTTTACTACTCTGCTTGCATGTCAGCAGACTGGGGTAGATCCTGCTGAAATCTATGTATTCCATCAATAGACAATCCTTTTCAATCGGGAAAAAATGGTTTTTGACTCGAGAATCGTGTTGAATTGAAAAAAAAATCGATTTTGAATCGAATCGTGACCCCAAGAATCGATATTGAATTTTTGCACACTCTTGGCATTCTCGCGATGAGCTTCAAGAAGTAGTCACCTGAAATGGTTTTCACTTCACAGGTGTGCTTGAAGCTCATGGAGAGAATTGTGTGCAAAGTGTGCAAAGCAGAGCAAAGGGTGGCTATTTTGAAGAAACTAGAATATAAAACATGTTTTCAGTTATTTCACCTTTCTTTGGTTCAGTACATAACTCCACATGTGTTCATTCATAGTTTTGATGCCTTCAGTGAACATCTACAATGTAAATAGTCATGAAAATAAAGAAAACGCATTGAATGAGGAGAAGGTGTGTCCAAACTTTTGGCCTGTGCTGTACTCCGTGTAATCGCAAATTATGCTAACTTAAATATTGTCTAATTATGCAAAAATATATTATCAAACATTCAAAATTTCAAACCGTTTTTTTTTTTATTGAAATGAATACTAATAACAATGATTTTAAAGCAAGTTATCCATCAAATTGTGCAATGTAAAAGTAGTAATAGATTTCCTGTTAAAATTGTGCAATTTACTGTGGTTTTTACAGCATTTTTTCTCTGAAAAAAAAAACTGTACTTTTTTTACTGTAATAAACTGTGGTGCCGTTTTGGCATTTACAGTAATACACCGAAAAATCTACACTTGTTGATTTGTGGTAAAAAAAAAAATTAAAAAAATAAAAAAATAAACTGCAAGCTCAGGTGCCAACATTTTACTGTAAAATTGCAGTTTTTTTTAAATTTACAGTAAAAAAAACTAATATAAATTTTACAGTAAAATTCTGGCAACTGAGCTGCCTTTTTTTTCACCATCAAAACAGCAGTACTATTTTTCCATTTACAATAATATACACTACATTTTCAGGTGAAATTAATGCAACTTACCCTATTTTTTTACATTTTAGTTTTACTAATAAAATGCATTAAAAAATGGTGTAATAATAGTGTTAGAAGCGGCCCTCTGGGGCCACACATAACTGCGATGTGGCCCTCAGTGAAAAGGACTTTGACACCTATTCTGTAGTTCTTGTGAAGTTGTGGTGCTGTCAAAGCCAGTTAAGCGTGCAGTCACCCTGCTGCTAATTCAAGGGCCAGTTTGGGGGGCACAATGGAAGCTTTGTTGTTAGAGAATTAGTCTGAGAGAAAAAAATAATCCTTGACACTGAGGCCAAAACTTGTGTTTCCTAGCCCTCCTGTGTGCCGCGCTGCAGGGGAGACTCCATGCCCAGGCGGGAATGGTTTGGAGGAAGGTCAAAGTTCATGAGCAGGGATAACTAAAAAGATATCCAAACAATATTTTGCTGGCAAGAGCGTTTGAACCTGAGTGGGACCGGAGGGAGTCATTTCATGGGACATTTCATGTGACTTATGTGCACTCCATTTTTTTTTCACTTAGTGAGAAAGCATTCAATATGTTGTGTGTCATTTACTGTCCGTGCAGTGTTACAAAGCCTTACAGGCGCATGATGTAAAGATGACAGTTGGTACAAAATGCGTCTGCTAGACTTTTGACAAGAACAAGAAAGTTTGATCATATTACGCCTATACTGTATATACCTTTATATACATATATACATATATATATATATATATATATATATATATATATATATATATATATATATATATATATACCTATACTGGCTCACCTGCACTGGCTTCCTGTGCACTTAAGATGTGACTTTAAGGTTTTACTATCTGGCGCCCTAGGCAAGATTTTAGGTGGCGCCCCCCCACATCGGCAGTGAAGTGTATATACTCACAAGAAACCGAATAGCTTTGTCTTTGACCTTTTTTTTTACTTAAAGAAAGCAAATTAACAATCAGAATAGTTAACAAGCTAAAAAAAAATATGGATAAATAAATGAATACAAAAAATAAAAAATGAATATATGAAATACAATATTTTTTACATACATAAACACAAAATAAAACGTGTCAACAAGTTGCATAAAATAAATTAAAAGTACAATATAAATAAGGCACTGCACAAAACAAGATATCAAACCAGTATGACTTTAACAACTATATTACAAAAAAAGGGGATCCTACAGAGTTCTCTATTTGTGCTTTTTAATATTGCATTAACTAGAATGACTTACAAATGACTGTACACCAGGGAGTACTGTAATTACCTAACGTTACATTATTATTTTCCATAACAATTTAGCCCCCTCCACAATATTAACCCGACGTTAAAACAGAACGAGCTATTTATTGATTAGCAATTGCCGAATCATGTAACATTAGCTTAATGCTAAAAAGCCAGGTTACTATCACATTCTGTAACATACAAATAATTTCATGTAGGCTAACGTTACCTACCTGCTACCTCTGTCTTTTTCTCGTTTCTCCTCTTCTTTTCTCTTTTTTCTTCCCTGGGCACCTGACAGTTTTGGCCGTTTTGACATCTTGTGTTGATTTTTTGATGTGGTGACGTCCAAAAAGAGTCATGATACGGGAAGGGAGGGGGCGCACCGTGCCGGGGGAGGGGGGGCGTAATGTTGTAACAAACAATATTTCTATTAAATAGGCTTTACTTTGCATTTTAATTAATGTGGGATTATTTTATGTATTTAGAAATAATAGTACCAACTTTTTTTTTTTTTTTTCCTCCAACATTTGTGGCACTGGCGTGGCGCCCCCTGATGGACGGCGCCCTTAGCATTTGCCTATACAGCCTATGCCACGGGCCGGCCCTGCGGTTTAGCTCCAGCCTATCTTGCTGATTGTATTGTACCATATGTCCCGGCAAGAAATCTGCGTTCAAAGAACTCCGGCTTATTAGTGATTCCCAGAGCCCCAAAAAAAGTCTGCGGGCTATAGAGCGTTTTCTATTGGGGCTCCAGTACTATGGAATGCCCTCCCGGTAACAGTTAGAGATGCTACCTCAGTAGAGGCATTGAAGTCCCATCTTAAAACTCATTTGTATACTCTAGCCTTTAAATAGACTCCCCTTTTTAGACCAGTTGATCTGCCGTTTCTTTTCTTTTCTCCTCTGCCCCCCTCTCCCTTGTGGAGGGGGGGACACAGGTCCGGTGGCCATGGATGAAGTGCTGGCTGTCCAGAGTCGGGACCCGGGGTGGACCGCTCGCCTGTGCATCGGTTGGGGACATCTCTGCGCTGCTGACCTGTCTCTGCTCGGGATGGTCTCCTGCTGGCACCACTATGGACTGGACTCTCACTATTATGTTAGATCCACTATGGACTGGACTCTCACTATTATGTTAGATCCACTATGGACTGGACTCTCACAATATTATGTCAGATCCACTATGGACTGGACTCTCACTATTATGTTAGATCCACTATGGACTGGACTCTCACTATTATGTTAGATCCACTATGGACTGGACTCTCACAATATTATGTCAGATCCACTATGGACTGGACTCTCACTATTATGTTAGATCCACTATGGACTGGACTCTCACTATTATGTTAGATCCACTATGGACTGGACTCTCACTATTATGTTAGATCCACTATGGACTGGACTCTCACTATTATGTTAGATCCACTATGGACTGAACTCTCACTATTATGTTAGAGCTACTATGGACTGGACTCTCACTATTATGTTAGATCCACTATGGACTGGACTCTCACTATGGACTGGACTCTCACTATTATGTTAGATCCACTATGGACTGGACTCTCACTATTATGTTAGGTCCACTATGGACTGGACTCTCACTATTATGTTAGGTCCACTATGGACTGGACTCTCACTATTATGTTAGATCCACTATGGACTGGACTCTCACTATTATGTTAGATCCACTATGGACTGGACTCTCACTATTATGTTAGATCCACTATGGACTGGACTCTCACTATTATGTTAGATCCACTATGGACTGGACTCTCACTATTATGTTAGATCCACTATGGACTGGACTCTCACTATTATGTTAGATCCACTATGGACTGGACTCTCACACTATTATGTTAGATCCACTATGGACTGGACTCTCACACTATTATGTTAGATCCACTATGGACTGGACTCTCACTATTATGTTAGATCCACTATGGACTGGACTCTCACTATTATGTTAGGTCCACTATGGACTGGACTCTCACTATTATGTTAGATCCACTATGGACTGGACTCTCACTATTATGTTAGATCCACTATGGACTGGACTCTCACTATTATGTTAGGTCCACTATGGACTGGACTCTCACTATTATGTTAGATCCACTATGGACTGGACTCTCACTATTATGTTAGATCCACTATGGACCACATCTGCGGTCCTCTCCAAGGTTTCTCATAGTCATTCTAATCGACGTCCCACTGGGTTGTGAGTTTTTCCCTTGCCCTTATGTGGGCTCTGAACCGCGGATGTCGTTGTGGCTTGTGCAGCCCTTTGAGACCCTTGTGATTTAGGGCTATATAAATAAACATTGATTGATTGATTGATTGATTGATTGATTGATTGATGTACATCAAATGTAAATGTAATGTAGTGGATTCATATAAAAGAAACACTTCACAAGTTTTAAATGTAAAGTTTAAATGTAAAGTCCCTCCATTTTTCTGCTTTCTTTTGTATCTCTAGTTATCATTACATATATGTATTGTTGCATTTGAACAACTGTATTGTTGATAATAGAGGTCAATTATTGGTATTATTCATTATCAATAGTGGTATTTCTATTATTTGTATTGCTCCATTTGTAGTGTAAAAATGCTCATTGCCATGTCTGTATTATTTATTTCACTAACTGCTTCTTTGCTATCACTTTTACCATCATATTTGTACATATCCTGTTTGCTGATGTTGCTCTATTGTTGTTGTTGTTGTTGTTGTTTTTGTCTCTCTGTCCAATCCCCCTCTTGTCCCCACAATTCCCCCCTCTGTCTTCCTTTTTTTCGCTTTCTATCCCCTCCTGCTCCGGCCCAGCTGCACCAAATGATAATATAAATACATTTAATCAAGTCAAGTACAAATAAGGCAACTAGAGGATTATCCTACACTTCTCTTTTGTAAAGTAAATGTGAACTGCTGATACGGGCATCTACATCTACTATATGATCATCTACATCTACTATATGATCATCTACATCTACTATATGATCATCTACATCTACTATATGATCATCTACATCTACTATATGATCATCTACATCTACTATATGATCATCTACATCTACTATATGATCATCTACATCTACTATATGATCATCTACATCTACTATATGATCATCTACATCTACTATATGATCATCTACATCTACTATATGATCATCTACATCTACTATATGATCATCTACATCTACTATATGATCATCTACATCTACTATATGATCATCTACATCTACTATATGATCATCTACATCTACTATATGATCATCTACATCTACTATATGATCATCTACATCTACTATATGATCATCTACATCTACTATATGATTTGCCTGAGAAGCTGGACAGGACAAAAAAAAACAACACTTTCTTCCCCCATGCTAATAATCAGAAAAACGATTGCATTTATCATGTCAAAACACAAATTAACAACTAGAGTTGTCCTGATACCAATATTTTTCATGTATTTTGATACTTTTCTAAATAAAGGGTACCACAAAAAATTGCATTATTGTCTTTAAACATATGTTTCTTATTGCAAGTTCGTCCTTAAAAACCTCTAAAGGCTTAGTGGCCACATGTGTGGACAGCACCTTTTAGCTCTTATTTCCAAAATGGTGTACACTACTGAATTGGGATCTTATGGCCACTTATGTGGACACTTATACTGCCATCTGGTGGTGTCAGAAGAGTATAACATACAATGGAATTTGGGGGGAAAAAAGTGTACAAATAAGAATTAGCATGTCACTAAACATGAAGTACACGTTTGTGTCCTTATGGACTAAGTACATCATATTAAAAGATGATTCCTAGTTTTTATTCTAATTAGGGTCCAATAAGCCCAAATAGCAAAGATAAATAAATATAAAAGCTTGTAAACAAACAGCTTGGGCCTTAAGAGGTAATTAAATTAAATAGTGAACATACTAGACAACTTGTCTTTTAGTAGTAAGTAAACAAACAAAGGCTCCTAATTAGTTTGCTGGCGTATGCAGTAACATATTGTGTCATTTATATTCGATTATTTTGTCAAAATTATAAAGGACAAGCTGTAAAAATGAATTATTAATCCACTCGTTCATATACTGTTAATATCTGCTTACTTTCTCTTTCAACGTGTTCTATCTACACTTCTGTTCAAATGTAATCATCACTTATTCTTCTGTTTGGATACTTTACATTAGTTTTGGATGATACCACACATGGTATTTTTATTTTTATTTATTTTTTTGTCATAAAATACAATCATGTGTGCTTACGGACTGTATCCCTGCTGACTGTATTGATATATATTGATATATAATGTAGGAACCAGAATATTAATAACAGAAACAAACAACCCTTTTGTGTGAATGAGTGTGAATGGAGGAGGGAGGTTTTTTGGCTTGGTGCACTAATTGTAAGTATCTTGTGATTTTTATGTTGATTTAATTAAAAATATATATATATTATTTTTTTTTAAATTTTATTTTATTTTATTTTATTTATTTATTTTTTTATTGTGCGGCCCGGTACCAAGCGATCCACGGACCGGTACCGGTGGTTGGGGACCACTGTCTTAAAGCACCTCTTCTTGAGGGCGTTTCAGTGTTAAAATTTCACCTTTATTGTTAGTTTTTAAGCCAAAAATGCGTCCGTTCTCCCTTTTCTGTCTACACACTGTGTCTGCTGGTAAGTACTCTGTGTGTGTGCGCTGCCGAACGTGCTCATCCGCTCGTAAAACCAGCAATGTGACGACGACGCGCCGTCCACTTAAAAAAAAAAGTGGAGGGGGGGGGGGCAGTGATTCAATTATGTAACGGACCTTCAAAAGGAGTTTGATTAGGGATATGATTATGTAACTGACCTTCGGGAGGAGTTTGATTAGGGATATGATTATGTAACTGACCTTCGGGAGGAGTTTGATTAATGATTCGATTATGTAACTGACATTCGGGAGGAGTTTGATTAGTGATATGATTATGTAACTGACATTCGGGAGGAGTTTGATTAGTGATATGATTATGTAACTGACATTCGGGAGGAGTTTGATTAGTGATATGATTATGTAACTGACATTCGGGAGGAGTTTGATTAGGGATATGATTATGTAACTGACCTTCGGGAGGAGTTTGATTAGTGATATGATTATGTAACTGACCTTCGGGAGGAGTTTGATTAGGGATATGATTATGTAACTGACCTTCGGGAGGAGTTTGATTAATGATTCGATTATGTCACTGACATTCGGGAGGAGTTTGATTAGGGATATGATTATGTAACTGACCTTCGGGAGGAGTTTGATTAATGATTTGATTATGTAACTGACATTTGAGTGGAGTTTGATTAGTGATTTGATTACGTAACTGACCTTCGAGTGGAGTTTGATTAGTGATTCGATTATGTCACTGACATTCGAGTGGAGTTTGATTACTGATTTGATTATGTAACTGCCTTCGAGAGGAGTTTGATTAGTGATTCCATTATGTAACTGACCTTCGGGGGAGTTTGATTAGGGATTTGATTATGTCACTGACCTTCAATGGGAGTTTGATTAGTGATTCAGTTATGTAACTGACCTTCAAGAGAAGTTTGTTTAGTGATTCATTTATGTAACTGACCTTCGAGAGGAGTTTGATTAGTGATTTGATTATGTAACTGACATTCGAGAGGAGTTTGATTTGTGATTTGATTATGTAACTGGCCTTCGAGAGGAGTTTGATTAGTGATTTGATTATGTATTTGACCTTTGAGGGGAGTTTGAATAGTGATTTGATTATGTAACGGACCTTCAAGAGGAGTTTGATTAGGGATTTGATTATGTAACTGACATTGGAGTGGAGTTTGATTAGTGATTTGATTATGTAACTGACCTTCGGGAGGAGTTTGATTAATGATTCGATTATGTCACTGACATTCGAGTGGAGTTTGATTAGTGATTTGATTATGTAACTGACCTTCGATAGGAGTTTGATAAGTGATTCAGTTATGTAACTGACCTTCAAGAGAAGTTTGTTTAGTGATTCATTTATGTAACTGACCTTCGAGAGGAGTTTGATTAGTGATTTGATTATGTAACTGACATTCGAGAGGAGTTTGATTTGTGATTTGGTTATGTAACTGGCCTTCGAGAGGAGTTTGATTAGTGATTTGATTATGTATTTGACCTTTGAGGGGAGTTTGAATAGTGATTTAATTATGTAACGGACCTTCAAGAGGAGTTTGATTAGGAATTTCATTATGTAACTGACATTGGAGTGGAGTTTGATTAGTGATTTGATTATGTAACTGACCTTCGGGAGGAGTTTGATTAATGATTTGATTATGTAACTGACATTCGAGTGGAGTTTGATTAGTGATTTGATTACGTAACTGACCTTCGAGTGGAGTTTGATTAGTGATTCGATTGTGTAACTGCCTTCGAGAGGAGTTTGATTAGTGATTCCATTATGTAACTGACCTTCTGGAGGAGTTTGATTAGTGATTCCATTATGTAACTGACCTTCGGGAGGAGTTTGATTAGGGATTTGATTATGTCACTGACCTTCGATAGGGGTTTGATTAGTGATTCAGTTATGTAACTGACCTTCAAGAGAAGTTTGTTTAGTGATTCATTTATGTAACTGACCTTCGAGAGGAGTTTGATTAGTGATTTGATTATGTAACTGACATTCGAGAGGAGTTTGATTTGTGATTTGATTATGTAACTGGCCTTCGAGAGGAGTTTGATTAGTGATTTGATTATGTATTTGACCTTTGAAGGGAGTTTGAATAGTGATTTGATTATGAAACGGACCTTCAAGAGGAGTTTGATTAGGGATTTGATTATGTCACTGACATTCGAGTGGAGTTTGATTAGTGATTATGTTATGTAACTGACCTTCCAGAGGAGTTTGTTTAGTGATGCATTTATGTAACTGACCTTCTAGAGGAGTTTGATTAGTGATTTGATTATGTAACTGGCCTTTGAGAGGAGTTTGATTAGTGATTCCATTATGTAACTGACCTTCGGGAGGAGTTTGATTAGGGATTTGATTATGTCACTGACCTTCGATAGGAGTTTGATTAGTGATTCTGTTATGTAACTGACCTTCCAGAGGAGTTTGTTTAGTGATGCATTTATGTAACTGACCTTCTAGAGGAGTTTGATTAGTGATTTGATTATGTAACTGACATTGGAGAGGAGTTTGATTAGTGATTTGATTATGTAGCTGGCCTTCGAGGGGAGTTTGATTAGGGATTCCATTATGTAACTGACCTTCAGGAGGAGTTTGATTAGGGATTTGATTATGTCACTGACCTTCGATAGGAGTTTGATTAGTGATTCAGTTATGTAACTGACCTTCCAGAGGAGTTTGTTTAATGATTCATTTATGTAACTGACCTTTGAGAATAGTTTGATTAGTGATTTGATTATGTAACTGACCTTTGAGTGGAGTTTGATTAGTGATTTGATTATGTAACTGGCATTCGAGAGGAGTTTGACTAGTGATTTTATTATGTGACTGACCTTCGATATGAGTTTGATTAGTGATTCGGTTATGTAACTGCCATTCAGGAGGAGTTTGATTAGTGATTCAATTGTGAAACTTGCCTTCGGGAGGAGTTTGATTTGTGATTTGATTGTGTAACTGACCTTCGAGGGGAGTTTGATTTGTGATTTGATTTTGTAACTGAACTTCGAGAGGAGTTTGATTAGTGATTTGACTATGCAACTGACCTCAGAGAGGATTTTGATTAGTGATTTGATTATGTAACTGAACTTCGAGAGGAGTTTGATTAATGATTCGATTATGTAACTGACCTCGAAGATGTGTTTAAGTAGTGATTTGATTGTGTAACAGACATTTGATATGAGTTTCATTAGTGATTTGACTATGTAGCTGACCGTCAAGTTTGGTTTGATTAATGATTTGATTATGCAACTGACCTTCGAGGGGAGTTTGATTAGTGATTTGATTATGTAACTGGTCTTCGGGTGGAGTTTGATTAGTGATTTGACTATGTAACTGGCCTTTGTGGCAAGTTTGATTAGTGATTTGATTATGTAACTGGTCTTTGTGGCAAGTTTTATTAGTGATTTGATTATGTAACTGGCCTTCGAGAGGAGTTTGATTAGTGATTTGATTATGTAATTTACTTCAAGAGGAGTTTCATTAGTGATGGACGGCGTGGCGAAGTTGGTAGAGTGGCTGTGCCAGCATTCTGAGGGTTGCTGGTTCAATCCCCACCTTCTACCTTCCTAGTCACGTCCGTTGTGTCCTTGGGCAAGACACTTCACCCTTTGCCTCTGATGGCTGCTGGTTAGCGCCTTGCATGGCAGCTCCCTCCATCAGTGTGTGAATGTGTGTGTGAATGTGTGTGTGAATGTGTGTGTGAATGTGTGTGTGAATGGGTGAATGTGGAAATAGTGTCAAAGCGCTTTGAGTACCTTGAAGGTAGAAAAGCGCTATACAAGTATAACCCATTTATCATTTATTATATTTATCATTATGTAACTCACTTCGAGAGGAGTTTCATTAGTGATTCAACTATGCAACTGACCTCCGAGAGGAGTTTGATTAGTGATTTGATTATGTAATTTACTTCAAGAGGAGTTTCATTAGTGATTCAATTATGTAACTCACTTCGATAGGAGTTTGATTAATGATACGATTATGTAACTGACCTTCGAGAGGAGTTTGATTAGTGATTTGATTATGTAATTTACTTCAAGAGGAGTTTCATTAGTGATTCAATTATGTAACTCACTTCGAGAGCAGTTTCATTAGTGATTCAACTATGCAACTGACCTCAGAGAGGAGTTTGATTAGTGATTTGATGATGTAACTGACCTTCGAGAGGAGTTTGATGAATGATTTGATTACGTAACTGACATTTAAGATGTGTTTGATTAGTGATTTGATTATGTAACAGACATTTGAGACGAGTTTGATTAGTGATTTGACAATGTAGCTGACCGTCAAGGCTGGTTTGATTAATGATTCGATTATGTAACTGACCTTCGAGAGGAGTTTGATTAGTGATTGATTATGAAACTGGCCTTCGAAGGGAGTTTGATTAGTGATGTGACTATGTAGCTGACCGTCAAGGCTGGTTTGATTAATGATTCGATTATGTAACTGACGTTCGGGCGAGTTTGATTAGTGATTTGATTATGTAACTGGCCTTCGAGAGGAGTTTGATTAATGATACGATTATGTAACTGACCTTCGAGAGGAGTTTCATTAGTGATTCGATTATGTAGCAGCAGCATTCACGATTCCAAGTTTTTTGGCTTGCGTTAAATGATTCTAAAATGACATCCCATCAGCAAACACTGTAGTCAACACCGCCCTCTGGTGGTGAGTAAAATGAGCATGTTTAACATCCAGACTTTTTAAATTGGGGTTACGCTTGGTGGCCAGCAGGGGGAGCTCATAGAAAGAAACAAGCTGAAATTACTTATTTTATTGACAAAGGAAAATAGCTGTGGATTCATCTTTAAAGACTTCAAAGTGTTTAAAGAGTTCAAAGTGTCTGCTTGAATAAATAAATATTTGTTGCTTTAACATTTCTTTTTACACAGTCAATTCTCATGAGGTTTCCAGATAGAAAATGTTAATAGCAACAAAACATTTACTTTGTTTATTACAGTTTCTAGCATTATTTCAAGTATATTTTTTGACAATAATATAAGTTAAACTTCGCATTTCCTGCTTCAGGAAACATTTATGTGCATTTTTAACATCAATTTTAAATTGGGGTTACGATTGGTGGCCAGCAGGGGGAGCTCATAGAAAGAACCAAGCCCCCCTTTAGCGAAAATGACTTATTTTATTGACAACTTCGTATTTCCTGCTTCGGGAAACATTTATAGAATATTTGATCATCACAAACTGCATGGAAAATGTAAAGTGACATGTTAAACTAAGCATGAAAATACTTTGTGACAAAAACATATATTGCCTAAACGAGCAAACATTGCTTGACATTACGCTTGGGGACCAGCAGGGGGAGCTCATAGAAAGAACCAAGCCCCCCTTAGCGGAAATGACTTACTTTATTGACAACAAAGTTCATTCAAAGTGTCTGCTTAAATAAATATTTCTTTTAACGTTTCTTTTTACAGTCCATTCTCAAATTGTTGTCATGAAGTTTCTAGGGAAAAAAATGTTAAAAGCAACAACAAAAAAGTACTTTGTTTCGAGCATTATTTCAAGGATACTTCCTGACAAGAATATAAATTAAACTTCGTATTTCCTGCTTCAGGAAACATTTATAGAATATTTTATCATCACAAAACTGCATGGAAAATGTAAAGAGTGGCATTATGTTAAACTAAGCACGAAAATACTTTTGTGACAAAATTATCAAGTGTTGCCTAAACGAGCAAACATTGCTTGGCATTGGTGTTACGCTTGGTGGCCAGCAGGGGGAGCTCATAGAAAGAACCAAGCCCTCTTTAGCGGAAATGACTTATTTTATTGACAACCGAGTTCATTCAAAGTGTCTGCTTAAATACATATTTATTGTTTTAAAAAAAATTTTTACAGTCCATTCTCAAATTGTTGTCATGAAATTTCCAGGAACATTTTTTTAATAGCAGCAAAAAATTTACTTTGTTTCGAGCATTATTTCAAGGATACTTCCTGACAAGAATATAAGTTAAACTTCGTATTTCCTGCTTCAGGAAACATTTATAGAATATTTTATCATCACAAAACCGCATGGAAAATGTAAAGAGTGGCATTATGTTAAACTAAACACGAAAATACTTTGTGACAAAATCATCAAGCGTTGCCTAAACGAGCAAACATTGCTTGACATTGGTGTTACGCTTGGTGGCCAGCAGGGGGAGCTCATAGAAAGAACCAAGCCCTCTTTAGCGGAAATGACTTATTTTATTGACAACCGAGTTCATTCAAAGTGTCTGCTTAAATACATATTTATTGTTTTAACATTTGTTTTTACAGTCCATTCTCAAATTGTTGTCATGAAATTTCCAAGGACATTTTTTTAATAGCAACAAAAAATTTACTTTGTTTCGAGCATTATTTCAAGGATACTTCCTGACAAGAATATAAGTTAAACTTCGTATTTCCTGCTTCAGGAAACGTTTATGGAATATTTTATCATCACAAAACCGCATGGAAAATGTAAAGTGTGACATTATGTTAAACTAAGCACGAAAATACTTTGTGACAAAATCATCAAGCTTTGCCTAAACGAGCAAACATTGCTTGACATTGGTGTTACGCTTGGTGGCCAGCAGGGGGAGCTCATAGAAAGAACCAAGCCCTCTTTAGCGGAAATGACTTATTTTATTGACAACCGAGTTCATTCAAAGTGTCTGCTTAAATAAATATTTATTGTTTTAACATTTGTTTTTACAGTCCATTCTCAAATTGTTGTCATGAAATTTCCAGGAACATTTTTTTAATAGCAACAAAAAAATTACTTTGTTTCGAGCATTATTTCAAGGATACTTCCTGACAATATAAGTTAAACTTCGTAGTTCCTGCTTCAGGAAACGTTTATAGAATATTTTATCATCACAAAACCGCATGGAAAATGTAAAGAGTGACATTATGTTAAACTAAGCACGAAAATACTTTGTGACAAAAACATGTATTGCCTAAACGAGCAAACATTGCTTGACATTACGCTTGGGGACCAGCAGGGGGAGCTCATAGAAAGAACCAAGCCCCCCTTAGCGGAAATGACTTACTTTATTGACAACCAAGTTCATTCAAAGTGTCTGCTTAAATAAATATTTCTTTTAACGTTTATTTTTACAGTCCATTCTCAAATTGTTGTCATGAAGTTTCTAGGAAAAAATTTTTTAAAAGCAACAACAAAAAAGTACTTTGTTTCGAGCATTATTTCAAGGATACTTCCTGACAAGAATATAAGTTAAACTTCGTATTATCTGCTTCAGGAAACATTTATAGAATACTTTATCATCACAAAACCGCATGGAAAATGTAAAGAGTGGCATTATGTTAAACTAAGCACGAAAATACTTTTGTGACAAAATTGTCAAGTGTCGCCTAAACGAGCAAACATTGCTTGACATTGGTGTTACGCTTGGTGGCCAGCAGGGGGAGCTCATAGAAAGAACCAAGCCCCCATTAGCGGAAATGACTTATTTTATTGACAACTGAGTTCATTCAAAGTGTCTGCTTAAATAAATATTTATTGTTTTAACATTTGTTTTTACAGTCCATTCTCAAATTGTTGTCATGAAATTTCCTAGAACATTTTTTTAATAGCAACAAAAAATTTACTTTGTTTCGAGCATTATTTCAAGGATACTTCCTGACAAGAATATAAGTTAAACTTCGTATTTCCTGCTTCAGGAAACATTTATAGAATATTTTATCATCACAAAACCGCATGGAAAATGTAAAGAGTGACATTATGTTAAACTAAGCACGAAAATACTTTTGTGACAAAATCATCAAGCGTTGCCTAAACGAGCAAACATTGCTTGACATTGGTGTTACGCTTTATATACATATATACATATATATATATATATATATATATATATATATATATATATATATATATATATATATATATACCTATACTGGCTCACCTGCACTGGCTTCCTGTGCACTTAAGATGTGACTTTAAGGTTTTACTATCTGGCGCCCTAGGCAAGATTTTAGGTGGCGCCCCCCCACATCGGCAGTGAAGTGTATATACTCACAAGAAACCGAATAGCTTTGTCTTTGACCTTTTTTTTTACTTAAAGAAAGCAAATTAACAATCAGAATAGTTAACAAGCTAAAAAAAAATATGGATAAATAAATGAATACAAAAAATAAAAAATGAATATATGAAATACAATATTTTTTACATACATAAACACAAAATAAAACGTGTCAACAAGTTGCATAAAATAAATTAAAAGTACAATATAAATAAGGCACTGCACAAAACAAGATATCAAACCAGTATGACTTTAACAACTATATTACAAAAAAAGGGGATCCTACAGAGTTCTCTATTTGTGCTTTTTAATATTGCATTAACTAGAATGACTTACAAATGACTGTACACCAGGGAGTACTGTAATTACCTAACGTTACATTATTATTTTCCATAACAATTTAGCCCCCTCCACAATATTAACCCGACGTTAAAACAGAACGAGCTATTTATTGATTAGCAATTGCCGAATCATGTAACATTAGCTTAATGCTAAAAAGCCAGGTTACTATCACATTCTGTAACATACAAATAATTTCATGTAGGCTAACGTTACCTACCTGCTACCTCTGTCTTTTTCTCGTTTCTCCTCTTCTTTTCTCTTTTTTCTTCCCTGGGCACCTGACAGTTTTGGCCGTTTTGACATCTTGTGTTGATTTTTTGATGTGGTGACGTCCAAAAAGAGTCATGATACGGGAAGGGAGGGGGCGCACCGTGCCGGGGGAGGGGGGGCGTAATGTTGTAACAAACAATATTTCTATTAAATAGGCTTTACTTTGCATTTTAATTAATGTGGGATTATTTTATGTATTTAGAAATAATAGTACCAACTTTTTTTTTTTTTTTTCCTCCAACATTTGTGGCACTGGCGTGGCGCCCCCTGATGGACGGCGCCCTTAGCATTTGCCTATACAGCCTATGCCACGGGCCGGCCCTGCGGTTTAGCTCCAGCCTATCTTGCTGATTGTATTGTACCATATGTCCCGGCAAGAAATCTGCGTTCAAAGAACTCCGGCTTATTAGTGATTCCCAGAGCCCCAAAAAAAGTCTGCGGGCTATAGAGCGTTTTCTATTGGGGCTCCAGTACTATGGAATGCCCTCCCGGTAACAGTTAGAGATGCTACCTCAGTAGAGGCATTGAAGTCCCATCTTAAAACTCATTTGTATACTCTAGCCTTTAAATAGACTCCCCTTTTTAGACCAGTTGATCTGCCGTTTCTTTTCTTTTCTCCTCTGCCCCCCTCTCCCTTGTGGAGGGGGGGACACAGGTCCGGTGGCCATGGATGAAGTGCTGGCTGTCCAGAGTCGGGACCCGGGGTGGACCGCTCGCCTGTGCATCGGTTGGGGACATCTCTGCGCTGCTGACCTGTCTCTGCTCGGGATGGTCTCCTGCTGGCACCACTATGGACTGGACTCTCACTATTATGTTAGATCCACTATGGACTGGACTCTCACTATTATGTTAGATCCACTATGGACTGGACTCTCACAATATTATGTCAGATCCACTATGGACTGGACTCTCACTATTATGTTAGATCCACTATGGACTGGACTCTCACTATTATGTTAGATCCACTATGGACTGGACTCTCACAATATTATGTCAGATCCACTATGGACTGGACTCTCACTATTATGTTAGATCCACTATGGACTGGACTCTCACTATTATGTTAGATCCACTATGGACTGGACTCTCACTATTATGTTAGATCCACTATGGACTGGACTCTCACTATTATGTTAGATCCACTATGGACTGAACTCTCACTATTATGTTAGAGCTACTATGGACTGGACTCTCACTATTATGTTAGATCCACTATGGACTGGACTCTCACTATGGACTGGACTCTCACTATTATGTTAGATCCACTATGGACTGGACTCTCACTATTATGTTAGATCCACTATGGACTGGACTCTCACTATTATGTTAGATCCACTATGGACTGGACTCTCACTATTATGTTAGATCCACTATGGACTGGACTCTCACTATTATGTTAGGTCCACTATGGACTGGACTCTCACTATTATGTTAGGTCCACTATGGACTGGACTCTCACTATTATGTTAGATCCACTATGGACTGGACTCTCACTATTATGTTAGATCCACTATGGACTGGACTCTCACTATTATGTTAGATCCACTATGGACTGGACTCTCACTATTATGTTAGATCCACTATGGACTGGACTCTCACTATTATGTTAGATCCACTATGGACTGGACTCTCACTATTATGTTAGATCCACTATGGACTGGACTCTCACACTATTATGTTAGATCCACTATGGACTGGACTCTCACACTATTATGTTAGATCCACTATGGACTGGACTCTCACTATTATGTTAGATCCACTATGGACTGGACTCTCACTATTATGTTAGGTCCACTATGGACTGGACTCTCACTATTATGTTAGATCCACTATGGACTGGACTCTCACTATTATGTTAGATCCACTATGGACTGGACTCTCACTATTATGTTAGGTCCACTATGGACTGGACTCTCACTATTATGTTAGATCCACTATGGACTGGACTCTCACTATTATGTTAGATCCACTATGGACCACATCTGCGGTCCTCTCCAAGGTTTCTCATAGTCATTCTAATCGACGTCCCACTGGGTTGTGAGTTTTTCCCTTGCCCTTATGTGGGCTCTGAACCGCGGATGTCGTTGTGGCTTGTGCAGCCCTTTGAGACCCTTGTGATTTAGGGCTATATAAATAAACATTGATTGATTGATTGATTGATTGATTGATTGATTGATGTACATCAAATGTAAATGTAATGTAGTGGATTCATATAAAAGAAACACTTCACAAGTTTTAAATGTAAAGTTTAAATGTAAAGTCCCTCCATTTTTCTGCTTTCTTTTGTATCTCTAGTTATCATTACATATATGTATTGTTGCATTTGAACAACTGTATTGTTGATAATAGAGGTCAATTATTGGTATTATTCATTATCAATAGTGGTATTTCTATTATTTGTATTGCTCCATTTGTAGTGTAAAAATGCTCATTGCCATGTCTGTATTATTTATTTCACTAACTGCTTCTTTGCTATCACTTTTACCATCATATTTGTACATATCCTGTTTGCTGATGTTGCTCTATTGTTGTTGTTGTTGTTGTTGTTTTTGTCTCTCTGTCCAATCCCCCTCTTGTCCCCACAATTCCCCCCTCTGTCTTCCTTTTTTTCGCTTTCTATCCCCTCCTGCTCCGGCCCAGCTGCACCAAATGATAATATAAATACATTTAATCAAGTCAAGTACAAATAAGGCAACTAGAGGATTATCCTACACTTCTCTTTTGTAAAGTAAATGTGAACTGCTGATACGGGCATCTACATCTACTATATGATCATCTACATCTACTATATGATCATCTACATCTACTATATGATCATCTACATCTACTATATGATCATCTACATCTACTATATGATCATCTACATCTACTATATGATCATCTACATCTACTATATGATCATCTACATCTACTATATGATCATCTACATCTACTATATGATCATCTACATCTACTATATGATCATCTACATCTACTATATGATCATCTACATCTACTATATGATCATCTACATCTACTATATGATCATCTACATCTACTATATGATCATCTACATCTACTATATGATCATCTACATCTACTATATGATCATCTACATCTACTATATGATTTGCCTGAGAAGCTGGACAGGACAAAAAAAAACAACACTTTCTTCCCCCATGCTAATAATCAGAAAAACGATTGCATTTATCATGTCAAAACACAAATTAACAACTAGAGTTGTCCTGATACCAATATTTTTCATGTATTTTGATACTTTTCTAAATAAAGGGTACCACAAAAAATTGCATTATTGTCTTTAAACATATGTTTCTTATTGCAAGTTCGTCCTTAAAAACCTCTAAAGGCTTAGTGGCCACATGTGTGGACAGCACCTTTTAGCTCTTATTTCCAAAATGGTGTACACTACTGAATTGGGATCTTATGGCCACTTATGTGGACACTTATACTGCCATCTGGTGGTGTCAGAAGAGTATAACATACAATGGAATTTGGGGGGAAAAAAGTGTACAAATAAGAATTAGCATGTCACTAAACATGAAGTACACGTTTGTGTCCTTATGGACTAAGTACATCATATTAAAAGATGATTCCTAGTTTTTATTCTAATTAGGGTCCAATAAGCCCAAATAGCAAAGATAAATAAATATAAAAGCTTGTAAACAAACAGCTTGGGCCTTAAGAGGTAATTAAATTAAATAGTGAACATACTAGACAACTTGTCTTTTAGTAGTAAGTAAACAAACAAAGGCTCCTAATTAGTTTGCTGGCGTATGCAGTAACATATTGTGTCATTTATATTCGATTATTTTGTCAAAATTATAAAGGACAAGCTGTAAAAATGAATTATTAATCCACTCGTTCATATACTGTTAATATCTGCTTACTTTCTCTTTCAACGTGTTCTATCTACACTTCTGTTCAAATGTAATCATCACTTATTCTTCTGTTTGGATACTTTACATTAGTTTTGGATGATACCACACATGGTATTTTTATTTTTATTTATTTTTTTGTCATAAAATACAATCATGTGTGCTTACGGACTGTATCCCTGCTGACTGTATTGATATATATTGATATATAATGTAGGAACCAGAATATTAATAACAGAAACAAACAACCCTTTTGTGTGAATGAGTGTGAATGGAGGAGGGAGGTTTTTTGGCTTGGTGCACTAATTGTAAGTATCTTGTGATTTTTATGTTGATTTAATTAAAAATATATATATATTATTTTTTTTTAAATTTTATTTTATTTTATTTTATTTATTTATTTTTTTATTGTGCGGCCCGGTACCAAGCGATCCACGGACCGGTACCGGTGGTTGGGGACCACTGTCTTAAAGCACCTCTTCTTGAGGGCGTTTCAGTGTTAAAATTTCACCTTTATTGTTAGTTTTTAAGCCAAAAATGCGTCCGTTCTCCCTTTTCTGTCTACACACTGTGTCTGCTGGTAAGTACTCTGTGTGTGTGCGCTGCCGAACGTGCTCATCCGCTCGTAAAACCAGCAATGTGACGACGACGCGCCGTCCACTTAAAAAAAAAAGTGGAGGGGGGGGGGGCAGTGATTCAATTATGTAACGGACCTTCAAAAGGAGTTTGATTAGGGATATGATTATGTAACTGACCTTCGGGAGGAGTTTGATTAGGGATATGATTATGTAACTGACCTTCGGGAGGAGTTTGATTAATGATTCGATTATGTAACTGACATTCGGGAGGAGTTTGATTAGTGATATGATTATGTAACTGACATTCGGGAGGAGTTTGATTAGTGATATGATTATGTAACTGACATTCGGGAGGAGTTTGATTAGTGATATGATTATGTAACTGACATTCGGGAGGAGTTTGATTAGGGATATGATTATGTAACTGACCTTCGGGAGGAGTTTGATTAGTGATATGATTATGTAACTGACCTTCGGGAGGAGTTTGATTAGGGATATGATTATGTAACTGACCTTCGGGAGGAGTTTGATTAATGATTCGATTATGTCACTGACATTCGGGAGGAGTTTGATTAGGGATATGATTATGTAACTGACCTTCGGGAGGAGTTTGATTAATGATTTGATTATGTAACTGACATTTGAGTGGAGTTTGATTAGTGATTTGATTACGTAACTGACCTTCGAGTGGAGTTTGATTAGTGATTCGATTATGTCACTGACATTCGAGTGGAGTTTGATTACTGATTTGATTATGTAACTGCCTTCGAGAGGAGTTTGATTAGTGATTCCATTATGTAACTGACCTTCGGGGGAGTTTGATTAGGGATTTGATTATGTCACTGACCTTCAATGGGAGTTTGATTAGTGATTCAGTTATGTAACTGACCTTCAAGAGAAGTTTGTTTAGTGATTCATTTATGTAACTGACCTTCGAGAGGAGTTTGATTAGTGATTTGATTATGTAACTGACATTCGAGAGGAGTTTGATTTGTGATTTGATTATGTAACTGGCCTTCGAGAGGAGTTTGATTAGTGATTTGATTATGTATTTGACCTTTGAGGGGAGTTTGAATAGTGATTTGATTATGTAACGGACCTTCAAGAGGAGTTTGATTAGGGATTTGATTATGTAACTGACATTGGAGTGGAGTTTGATTAGTGATTTGATTATGTAACTGACCTTCGGGAGGAGTTTGATTAATGATTCGATTATGTCACTGACATTCGAGTGGAGTTTGATTAGTGATTTGATTATGTAACTGACCTTCGATAGGAGTTTGATAAGTGATTCAGTTATGTAACTGACCTTCAAGAGAAGTTTGTTTAGTGATTCATTTATGTAACTGACCTTCGAGAGGAGTTTGATTAGTGATTTGATTATGTAACTGACATTCGAGAGGAGTTTGATTTGTGATTTGGTTATGTAACTGGCCTTCGAGAGGAGTTTGATTAGTGATTTGATTATGTATTTGACCTTTGAGGGGAGTTTGAATAGTGATTTAATTATGTAACGGACCTTCAAGAGGAGTTTGATTAGGAATTTCATTATGTAACTGACATTGGAGTGGAGTTTGATTAGTGATTTGATTATGTAACTGACCTTCGGGAGGAGTTTGATTAATGATTTGATTATGTAACTGACATTCGAGTGGAGTTTGATTAGTGATTTGATTACGTAACTGACCTTCGAGTGGAGTTTGATTAGTGATTCGATTGTGTAACTGCCTTCGAGAGGAGTTTGATTAGTGATTCCATTATGTAACTGACCTTCTGGAGGAGTTTGATTAGTGATTCCATTATGTAACTGACCTTCGGGAGGAGTTTGATTAGGGATTTGATTATGTCACTGACCTTCGATAGGAGTTTGATTAGTGATTCAGTTATGTAACTGACCTTCAAGAGAAGTTTGTTTAGTGATTCATTTATGTAACTGACCTTCGAGAGGAGTTTGATTAGTGATTTGATTATGTAACTGACATTCGAGAGGAGTTTGATTTGTGATTTGATTATGTAACTGGCCTTCGAGAGGAGTTTGATTAGTGATTTGATTATGTATTTGACCTTTGAAGGGAGTTTGAATAGTGATTTGATTATGAAACGGACCTTCAAGAGGAGTTTGATTAGGGATTTGATTATGTCACTGACATTCGAGTGGAGTTTGATTAGTGATTATGTTATGTAACTGACCTTCCAGAGGAGTTTGTTTAGTGATGCATTTATGTAACTGACCTTCTAGAGGAGTTTGATTAGTGATTTGATTATGTAACTGGCCTTTGAGAGGAGTTTGATTAGTGATTCCATTATGTAACTGACCTTCGGGAGGAGTTTGATTAGGGATTTGATTATGTCACTGACCTTCGATAGGAGTTTGATTAGTGATTCTGTTATGTAACTGACCTTCCAGAGGAGTTTGTTTAGTGATGCATTTATGTAACTGACCTTCTAGAGGAGTTTGATTAGTGATTTGATTATGTAACTGACATTGGAGAGGAGTTTGATTAGTGATTTGATTATGTAGCTGGCCTTCGAGGGGAGTTTGATTAGGGATTCCATTATGTAACTGACCTTCAGGAGGAGTTTGATTAGGGATTTGATTATGTCACTGACCTTCGATAGGAGTTTGATTAGTGATTCAGTTATGTAACTGACCTTCCAGAGGAGTTTGTTTAATGATTCATTTATGTAACTGACCTTTGAGAATAGTTTGATTAGTGATTTGATTATGTAACTGACCTTTGAGTGGAGTTTGATTAGTGATTTGATTATGTAACTGGCATTCGAGAGGAGTTTGACTAGTGATTTTATTATGTGACTGACCTTCGATATGAGTTTGATTAGTGATTCGGTTATGTAACTGCCATTCAGGAGGAGTTTGATTAGTGATTCAATTGTGTAACTTGCCTTCGGGAGGAGTTTGATTTGTGATTTGATTGTGTAACTGACCTTCGAGGGGAGTTTGATTTGTGATTTGATTTTGTAACTGAACTTCGAGAGGAGTTTGATTAGTGATTTGACTATGCAACTGACCTCAGAGAGGATTTTGATTAGTGATTTGATTATGTAACTGAACTTCGAGAGGAGTTTGATTAATGATTCGATTATGTAACTGACCTCGAAGATGTGTTTAAGTAGTGATTTGATTGTGTAACAGACATTTGATATGAGTTTCATTAGTGATTTGACTATGTAGCTGACCGTCAAGTTTGGTTTGATTAATGATTTGATTATGCAACTGACCTTCGAGGGGAGTTTGATTAGTGATTTGATTATGTAACTGGTCTTCGGGTGGAGTTTGATTAGTGATTTGACTATGTAACTGGCCTTTGTGGCAAGTTTGATTAGTGATTTGATTATGTAACTGGTCTTTGTGGCAAGTTTTATTAGTGATTTGATTATGTAACTGGCCTTCGAGAGGAGTTTGATTAGTGATTTGATTATGTAATTTACTTCAAGAGGAGTTTCATTAGTGATGGACGGCGTGGCGAAGTTGGTAGAGTGGCTGTGCCAGCATTCTGAGGGTTGCTGGTTCAATCCCCACCTTCTACCTTCCTAGTCACGTCCGTTGTGTCCTTGGGCAAGACACTTCACCCTTTGCCTCTGATGGCTGCTGGTTAGCGCCTTGCATGGCAGCTCCCTCCATCAGTGTGTGAATGTGTGTGTGAATGTGTGTGTGAATGTGTGTGTGAATGTGTGTGTGAATGGGTGAATGTGGAAATAGTGTCAAAGCGCTTTGAGTACCTTGAAGGTAGAAAAGCGCTATACAAGTATAACCCATTTATCATTTATTATATTTATCATTATGTAACTCACTTCGAGAGGAGTTTCATTAGTGATTCAACTATGCAACTGACCTCCGAGAGGAGTTTGATTAGTGATTTGATTATGTAATTTACTTCAAGAGGAGTTTCATTAGTGATTCAATTATGTAACTCACTTCGATAGGAGTTTGATTAATGATACGATTATGTAACTGACCTTCGAGAGGAGTTTGATTAGTGATTTGATTATGTAATTTACTTCAAGAGGAGTTTCATTAGTGATTCAATTATGTAACTCACTTCGAGAGCAGTTTCATTAGTGATTCAACTATGCAACTGACCTCAGAGAGGAGTTTGATTAGTGATTTGATGATGTAACTGACCTTCGAGAGGAGTTTGATGAATGATTTGATTACGTAACTGACATTTAAGATGTGTTTGATTAGTGATTTGATTATGTAACAGACATTTGAGACGAGTTTGATTAGTGATTTGACAATGTAGCTGACCGTCAAGGCTGGTTTGATTAATGATTCGATTATGTAACTGACCTTCGAGAGGAGTTTGATTAGTGATTGATTATGAAACTGGCCTTCGAAGGGAGTTTGATTAGTGATGTGACTATGTAGCTGACCGTCAAGGCTGGTTTGATTAATGATTCGATTATGTAACTGACGTTCGGGCGAGTTTGATTAGTGATTTGATTATGTAACTGGCCTTCGAGAGGAGTTTGATTAATGATACGATTATGTAACTGACCTTCGAGAGGAGTTTCATTAGTGATTCGATTATGTAGCAGCAGCATTCACGATTCCAAGTTTTTTGGCTTGCGTTAAATGATTCTAAAATGACATCCCATCAGCAAACACTGTAGTCAACACCGCCCTCTGGTGGTGAGTAAAATGAGCATGTTTAACATCCAGACTTTTTAAATTGGGGTTACGCTTGGTGGCCAGCAGGGGGAGCTCATAGAAAGAAACAAGCTGAAATTACTTATTTTATTGACAAAGGAAAATAGCTGTGGATTCATCTTTAAAGACTTCAAAGTGTTTAAAGAGTTCAAAGTGTCTGCTTGAATAAATAAATATTTGTTGCTTTAACATTTCTTTTTACACAGTCAATTCTCATGAGGTTTCCAGATAGAAAATGTTAATAGCAACAAAACATTTACTTTGTTTATTACAGTTTCTAGCATTATTTCAAGTATATTTTTTGACAATAATATAAGTTAAACTTCGCATTTCCTGCTTCAGGAAACATTTATGTGCATTTTTAACATCAATTTTAAATTGGGGTTACGATTGGTGGCCAGCAGGGGGAGCTCATAGAAAGAACCAAGCCCCCCTTTAGCGAAAATGACTTATTTTATTGACAACTTCGTATTTCCTGCTTCGGGAAACATTTATAGAATATTTGATCATCACAAACTGCATGGAAAATGTAAAGTGACATGTTAAACTAAGCATGAAAATACTTTGTGACAAAAACATATATTGCCTAAACGAGCAAACATTGCTTGACATTACGCTTGGGGACCAGCAGGGGGAGCTCATAGAAAGAACCAAGCCCCCCTTAGCGGAAATGACTTACTTTATTGACAACAAAGTTCATTCAAAGTGTCTGCTTAAATAAATATTTCTTTTAACGTTTCTTTTTACAGTCCATTCTCAAATTGTTGTCATGAAGTTTCTAGGGAAAAAAATGTTAAAAGCAACAACAAAAAAGTACTTTGTTTCGAGCATTATTTCAAGGATACTTCCTGACAAGAATATAAATTAAACTTCGTATTTCCTGCTTCAGGAAACATTTATAGAATATTTTATCATCACAAAACTGCATGGAAAATGTAAAGAGTGGCATTATGTTAAACTAAGCACGAAAATACTTTTGTGACAAAATTATCAAGTGTTGCCTAAACGAGCAAACATTGCTTGGCATTGGTGTTACGCTTGGTGGCCAGCAGGGGGAGCTCATAGAAAGAACCAAGCCCTCTTTAGCGGAAATGACTTATTTTATTGACAACCGAGTTCATTCAAAGTGTCTGCTTAAATACATATTTATTGTTTTAAAAAAAATTTTTACAGTCCATTCTCAAATTGTTGTCATGAAATTTCCAGGAACATTTTTTTAATAGCAGCAAAAAATTTACTTTGTTTCGAGCATTATTTCAAGGATACTTCCTGACAAGAATATAAGTTAAACTTCGTATTTCCTGCTTCAGGAAACATTTATAGAATATTTTATCATCACAAAACCGCATGGAAAATGTAAAGAGTGGCATTATGTTAAACTAAACACGAAAATACTTTGTGACAAAATCATCAAGCGTTGCCTAAACGAGCAAACATTGCTTGACATTGGTGTTACGCTTGGTGGCCAGCAGGGGGAGCTCATAGAAAGAACCAAGCCCTCTTTAGCGGAAATGACTTATTTTATTGACAACCGAGTTCATTCAAAGTGTCTGCTTAAATACATATTTATTGTTTTAACATTTGTTTTTACAGTCCATTCTCAAATTGTTGTCATGAAATTTCCAAGGACATTTTTTTAATAGCAACAAAAAATTTACTTTGTTTCGAGCATTATTTCAAGGATACTTCCTGACAAGAATATAAGTTAAACTTCGTATTTCCTGCTTCAGGAAACGTTTATGGAATATTTTATCATCACAAAACCGCATGGAAAATGTAAAGTGTGACATTATGTTAAACTAAGCACGAAAATACTTTGTGACAAAATCATCAAGCTTTGCCTAAACGAGCAAACATTGCTTGACATTGGTGTTACGCTTGGTGGCCAGCAGGGGGAGCTCATAGAAAGAACCAAGCCCTCTTTAGCGGAAATGACTTATTTTATTGACAACCGAGTTCATTCAAAGTGTCTGCTTAAATAAATATTTATTGTTTTAACATTTGTTTTTACAGTCCATTCTCAAATTGTTGTCATGAAATTTCCAGGAACATTTTTTTAATAGCAACAAAAAAATTACTTTGTTTCGAGCATTATTTCAAGGATACTTCCTGACAATATAAGTTAAACTTCGTAGTTCCTGCTTCAGGAAACGTTTATAGAATATTTTATCATCACAAAACCGCATGGAAAATGTAAAGAGTGACATTATGTTAAACTAAGCACGAAAATACTTTGTGACAAAAACATGTATTGCCTAAACGAGCAAACATTGCTTGACATTACGCTTGGGGACCAGCAGGGGGAGCTCATAGAAAGAACCAAGCCCCCCTTAGCGGAAATGACTTACTTTATTGACAACCAAGTTCATTCAAAGTGTCTGCTTAAATAAATATTTCTTTTAACGTTTATTTTTACAGTCCATTCTCAAATTGTTGTCATGAAGTTTCTAGGAAAAAATTTTTTAAAAGCAACAACAAAAAAGTACTTTGTTTCGAGCATTATTTCAAGGATACTTCCTGACAAGAATATAAGTTAAACTTCGTATTATCTGCTTCAGGAAACATTTATAGAATACTTTATCATCACAAAACCGCATGGAAAATGTAAAGAGTGGCATTATGTTAAACTAAGCACGAAAATACTGTTCTTGTATATAGTTGGGACAGGAGACAATAGTGTGTAACTCATTCAGTGGTCTTTATTGCCACTGATGGCCCGGACGTAAACACAACACACACTTCCTGCTAGCTGCTGGGACATACCATTCTGTTAGGGGTGCAACCCTTACTCGCCTATAACATCTCCCCTTTCTTAGATGAACCTTTCTAAGAACATAAACAACCCGAATATGTATCCCATATTAACCCATTACTAAAATAAAACACATTACAGATTCCGTCCCCCTATTTTTTTTTTTTTTTTTTTTTTTTTTTTTTCAAACGTGTGTCAACACAACAATAGTCCAGCCTCAGGCCCAAACCCCAGTCCATAATATCTATAAGTCCAACCTGACCGGCACTCTCACCAGCCTGCCACTGGCCGTCCTCTGCTCCGTCACGGGCGTGGCGTTGCCCGCGGGCTGGTGCACACCACTCCGCCTGAGCGGCCTGGCCCCCTGCCCGTTTGTGTCACTGTCCTCCATATTGCCCGTCGTGCTGTCAGACGGATCGCTGTGTTGCTCCTCAGGCGGGCCGCTGCGCTGCATGCTTTGTTGCTCAGGGTGGCGTCCGATCGCCTCCCCCTCAGCTGGCCGCAGATCCACCCGATTCCGTCGATAGAACGTCCCCTCGACATCCACCAGGTATGATCTGGGGCCCGCCTGTTTCAGGCACACGCCCCTCCTCCACCTGCCCGTCCTGTCGCCAGGTAGTGGCTTCATCCTGATGTCTTGGCCGATACACAGCTCGGGCAAGTCTCTGGCCGACCTGTCATACCAGAACTTGGCTGTCTGGTGTTTCGCCCGCAGCTTCTCCGGGACCCCAGTGACTACGCTCGGCTCCAAGAGCGTGTCGGCGACCGGGAGCGGAGTTTTCAGCCTCCGAGACATCAGTCTTTGTGCTGGGCTGCTGAGCATGCCCTCCGTGGGCGTGTTTCTCCACTGTAAGATGGCTATCCATGGGTCATTGCCTGCGCTGGCTGCTTTCTTGCACAGATTCTTCACTATCTTTACTGCCGACTCAGCCTTTCCATTAGACTTTGGGTGCCTGGGTGAAGACATTACATGGCTAAAGTCCCATTCTTTTGCAAACCTCCTGAATGTCCCGCAGTCAAACTGAGAACCACAGTCTGTAATGACCCGGTCAGGCTGTCCGTGTCGTGCGAATTGGGCCTTGCACCTCAGGACTGTGGTCTCTGCTGACAAGTCTGGGAGCAGCTCTATCTCCCAGAAGTCTGAGTAATGGTCAACGATGATCAGAAAATCCTTGCCTGCTTGCCTGAATAGATCCATGCTGAGAATCTGCCATGGCCGCGTCGGGAGTGCATGTGACATCATTGTTTCTCGCTGTTGGTCATGTGAATATTCGTTACATGCTGAACACTGACTCACATAGTCCTTGACTTCACCTTGCATGTTCGGCCAGTACAGCGTGTCTCTGGCCTGTCTGTAACAGGCATCTCCTCCTACGTGGCTGGCGTGGATGCGTTTCAGCATCTCCGCGCGTAACGACTTTGGAATTATGACCCGCTGGCTTTTGAAGAGCACTCCATCTTGTGCGCTGATCTCGTCACGAATTGACCAGTACTCCCTGATCGCCAGAGGAGTATCCTCACGGAGATCTGGCCATCCCCTGAGCACTGCTGCCTTTAGCATCTGGAGGTTTTCATCCATCTCCGTGTGTTGTCTTATCTGCGCCAGGCGCTGTCTGGTGACATTCAGATAATCAGCCTGATTTATCTGTTCAGTGTCCTCCTGCGCCCTCTGCAGGCTACAAACTGCGTGTTTTGTGTAGCTCGTGTCCGTCCTCTGTAGTGGAGCCGTGGCTCTGCTCAACGTGTCACTGATGTGCATGTCTGGGCCCGGCTTGTACACTACCTTGAGGGTGTAGTTCTGAAGTGTGAGCAGCATGCTTTGGAGCCTCTTGGGTGCCGTGAGGAGAGGCTTGTTGAAAATCGAGATGAGTGGCTTGTGGTCCGTTTCTGTTGTGATCTCTCCACGCCCATACAGGTAATAGTGGAATCGCTGGCACGCAAACACGATGCTCAGACACTCCTTTTCGATTTGTGCATAGTTCTGTTCTGTCTGAGTTAGCGCCCGTGATGCAAACCCGACTGGCTGGCCCTCCTGCATCAGACAGCATCCAAGCCCCTTCTGGCTCGCATCACTCTGGATGGTGACTGGCTTGGTCACGTCGTAGTATCTCAGGAGCGGGGCTGCCGTGACCAGCCGCTTGACCTCCTTGACTGCAGCCTCGTGTTTAGGCAGCCAATGCCACGGGACGTCTTTGTCCAGCAGCCTCCGCAGTGGCTCACAGATGTCGGAGAGTCGTGGCATGAACTTTGCGAGATAGGTGACAAACCCTATGAACCGCTGGACTGCTTTGGCGTCGGTGGGGTGTGGCATGTCCTGGACTGCCCTGATCTTTTCTGGGTCTGCCTTGAGCCCCTCTGCTGACAGAATATGCCCATGAAACTTGACCTCTCTAAGCCTGAACTGCAGCTTCTTTAGACTCAATCTTAGCTTAACTTCTCTGCACCTCTCCATGAGCGCTATCAGTTTTGTGTCATGGTCCTGTATGGCCTCCTCATCTGTCTCCCCACACCCTACCACCAGTATGTCATCTGCGATTGGCTCTACACCAGCAAGCCCTGCCAGCAGCTCATGCTGCTTCCGCTGGTATACCTCTGGCGCTACTGACACACCAAACGGTAGCTTTAACCAGCGCTTCCTGCCCCACGGTGTCCAGAACGTAGTCATGTAACTACTGTCCTCATCTAGCCTACACTGTAAAAAGGCATCACGTGCGTCTACAAGGGTGAATATGCGCGCTTTAGGCAGCTTGTATAGCACATCCTCTAAGGTCGGCATTAGGTAATGTGACCTCTTCAGAGCTTGATTTAGAAACTTGGGGTCTATGCAGATCCTCACCTTGTCTGGCTGTCTGACTATCACCATGTTGCTAATCCACTCACTTGGCTCTGACACTGAGGCTAGGTGCCCATCTCGCTCATATTTATCTAGCTGAGCCTTGACTGCCTCTCTGAGTGCCACTGGCACATTGCGTGGGGGAGCCTGCACCGGGGCTATATCTTTGTCTAGCTCAAAATGAACCTCCCCTGGGACGGATTCGACTGGACTGTTAAAAACATCATCATATGTCATAACAAGGTGCTGCCTAGTTAGTGGCTCTGACCTGCTCTGCCCCACCATAAGCAGCTCCTGAGGGATGGTGAAGCGCATTAGGCCTAGCCGCTCACTGGTTTCGCCCGACAGCAGGGGTCTCTGCTTGCTTCTCACTATCTCGAACTCAAGCTTGTGTGTTTTGCCCCTCACTACACACTCTGTCCTGAATATCCCTATGGATTGCATCGTTTCGCCTGAATACAGTACCAATCTGGTCTGGCTCGGCCCTAACTCCACACCAGGCGCCAGTCTTCTCTTGTCTTGTATACTCATCACATTACAGGTCGCCCCTGAATCTAGCTGGCACCTCTGAGACCCACCATTCACTCTTATGTTAGCAAACCATTTCCTCCCACCGCCCTGGACTGCACCTATGCTCTCTGTTGTGTAGATGTGGGCCTCTGTGCTGTCCCTGACCATATCCTCCTGGACCTCAGCCTCTGCTATGTTCAATTGTCGGGCTTGTCTCCCCTTCAGGCACACCTTAGCGAAATGATTTGCTGTTCCGCAATTGCGGCAGTTCTTCCCATATGCTGGGCAAAGTTCACGTCCGCGCTTGTGCATGTTGCCACAATATCTACATGCAGCACCCTCACTCTGTGCCTGATTCTGAAACTTGCTAAAGTGTTCCTGCTTAGATGTTGGTCGCGGCCGCCGGCCATCTGTCGCATGCACTGCCTCCAGCGGCCTGTCCTGTGCCATCGTCTTCAACCTGATATCCGTCATTTCAGCAGCTCTGCATATTTCGATGGCTGATGTCAGCGTGAGATCCTTCTCTCTGAGCATGCGACGCCGCACACCCTCATCACTGACACCCAACACCACTCTGTCTCTTATAAGTTCCTCTCCGAGTTGGCCATACTCACAGGAAGCAGCTTTTTCCCTCAGCCTCGTTACAAACGCATCAATGGGCTCCCCTTCATCTTGCTTGCAGTTGCCGAAAACGTATCTCTCGAATATTACATTTCTGGCTGGCTTGAAATACGCACCGAGACTCTCGAGGATGACGTCCACGTCCTTCTGCTGGTCCGCCGTGAGTCCCAGGTTATGCTTGTATATGTGGCGGCATTCAGCGCCCATCACTCGTCGCAGGGTTGCTGCCTGCACTTCCTTTGATTTTTCTTTTAGTCCTGATGCCAGAATATAATCCTCAAATTCGGCTCTAAAATTGTCCCAATTACTTGTGATATCGCCACTCAGCTTCATTTCCTCCGGTGGTGGTATGCAGGAAGCCATGGTGAAGCTATCGCTGTTAGCCTAGCTTGTTGCTAACGGCTAAATCTCCCGTCTTCGCCTCCACTGCTCCTTTTTTTTTTTTTTCGTGTGTGCCGTCAGTGCAGCACGACAACACACAACCCTCAAACTTTGGGTCTAGCCACTTCTGACGCCATGTTCTTGTATATAGTTGGGACAGGAGACAATAGTGTGTAACTCATTCAGTGGTCTTTATTGCCACTGATGGCCCGGACGTAAACACAACACACACTTCCTGCTAGCTGCTGGGACATACCATTCTGTTAGGGGTGCAACCCTTACTCGCCTATAACAAATACTTTTGTGACAAAATTGTCAAGTGTCGCCTAAACGAGCAAACATTGCTTGACATTGGTGTTACGCTTGGTGGCCAGCAGGGGGAGCTCATAGAAAGAACCAAGCCCCCATTAGCGGAAATGACTTATTTTATTGACAACTGAGTTCATTCAAAGTGTCTGCTTAAATAAATATTTATTGTTTTAACATTTGTTTTTACAGTCCATTCTCAAATTGTTGTCATGAAATTTCCTAGAACATTTTTTTAATAGCAACAAAAAATTTACTTTGTTTCGAGCATTATTTCAAGGATACTTCCTGACAAGAATATAAGTTAAACTTCGTATTTCCTGCTTCAGGAAACATTTATAGAATATTTTATCATCACAAAACCGCATGGAAAATGTAAAGAGTGACATTATGTTAAACTAAGCACGAAAATACTTTTGTGACAAAATCATCAAGCGTTGCCTAAACGAGCAAACATTGCTTGACATTGGTGTTACGCTTGGTGGCCAGCAGGGGGAGCTCATAGAAAGAACCAAGCCCTCTTTAGCGGAAATGACTTATTTTATTGACAACCGAGTTCATTCAAAGTGTCTGCTTAAATAAATATTTATTGTTTTAACATTTGTTTTTACAGTCCATTCTCAAATTGTCATGAAATTTCCAGGAACATTTTTTTAATAGAAACAAAAAATTTACTTTGTTTCGAGCATTATTTCAAGGATACTTCCTGACAAGAATATAAGTTAAACTTCGTATTTCCTGCTTCGGGAAACATTTATAGAATATTTGATCATCACAAACTGCATGGAAAATGTAAAGTGACATGTTAAACTAAGCATGAAAATACTTTGTGACAAAAACATATATTGCCTAAACGAGCAAACATTGCTTGACATTACACTTGGGGACCAGCAGGGGGAGCTCATAGAAAGAACCAAGCCCCCCTTAGCGGAAATGACTTACTTTATTGACAACAAAGTTCATTCAAAGTGTCTGCTTAAATAAATATTTCTTTTAACGTTTCTTTTTACAGTCCATTCTCAAATTGTTGTCATGAAGTTTCTAGGAAAAAAAATGTTAAAAGCAACAACAAAAAAGTACTTTGTTTCGAGCATTATTTCAAGGATACTTCCTAACAAGAATATAAGTTAAACTTCGTATTATCTGCTTCAGGAAACATTTATAGAATACTTTATCATCACAAAACTGCATGGAAAATGTAAAGAGTGGCATTATGTTAAACTAAGCACGAAAATACTTTTGTGACAAAATTATCAAGTGTTGCCTAAACGAGCAAACATTGCTTGACATTGGTGTTACGCTTGGTGGCCAGCAGGGGGAGCTCATAGAATGAACCAAGCCCCCTTTAGCGGAAATGACTTATTTTATTGACAACCGAGTTCATTCAAAGTGTCTGCTTAAATACATATTTATTGTTTTAACATTTTTTTTTACAGTCCATTCTCAAATTGTTGTCATGAAATTTCCAGGAACATTTTTTTAATAGCAGCAAAAAAATTACTTTGTTTCGAGCATTATTTCAAGGATACTTCCTGACAAGAATATAAGTTAAACTTCGTATTTCCTGCTTCAGGAAACGTTTATAGAATATTTTATCATCACAAAACCGCATGGAAAATGTAAAGAGTGACATTATGTTAAACTAAGCACGAAAATACTTTGTGACAAAATCATCAAGCGTTGCCTAAACGAGCAAACATTGCTTGACATTGGTGTTACGCTTGGTGGCCAGCAGGGGGAGCTCATAGAAAGAACCAAGCCCTCTTTAGCGGAAATGACTTATTTTATTGACAACCGAGTTCATTCAAAGTGTCTGCTTAAATAAATATTTATTGTTTTAACATTTGTTTTTACAGTCCATTCTCAAATTGTCATGAAATTTCCAGGAACATTTGTTTAATAGCAACAAAAAATTTACTTTGTTTCGAGCATTATTTCAAGGATACTTCCTGACAAGAATATAAGTTAAACTTCGTATTTCCTGCTTCGGGAAATATTTATAGAATATTTGATCATCACAAACTGCATGGAAAATGTAAAGTGACATGTTAAACTAAGCATGAAAATACTTTGTGACAAAAACATATATTGCCTAAACGAGCAAACATTGCTTGACATTACGCTTGGGGACCAGCAGGGGGAGCTCATAGAAAGAACCAAGCCCCCCTTAGCGGAAATGACTTACTTTATTGACAACCAAGTTCATTCAAAGTGTCTGCTTAAATAAATATTTCTTTTAACGTTTCTTTTTACAGTCCATTCTCAAATTGTTGTCATGAAGTTTCTAGGAAAAAAAATGTTAAAAGCAACAACAAAAAAGTACTTTGTTTCGAGCATTATTTCAAGGATACTTCCTGACAAGAATATAAGTTAAACTTCGTATTATCTGCTTCAGGAAACATTTATAGAATACTTTATCACAAAACTGCATGGAAAATGTAAAGAGTGGCATTATGTTAAACTAAGCACGAAAATACTTTTGTGACAAAATTATCAAGTGTTGCCTAAACGAGCAAACATTGCTTGACATTGGTGTTACGCTTGGTGGCCAGCAGGGGGAGCTCATAGAAAGAACCAAGCCCCCTTTAGCGGAAATGACTTATTTTATTGACAACCGAGTTCATTCAAAGTGTCTGCTTAAATAAATATTTATTGTTTTAACATTTGTTTTTACAGTCCATTCTCAAATTGTTGTCATGAAACTTCCAAGAACATTTTTTTAATAGCAACAAAAAATTTACTTTGTTTCGAGCATTATTTCAAGGATACTTCCTGACAAGAATATAAGTTAAACTTCGCATTTCCTGCTTCAGGAAACATTTATAGAATATTTTATCATCACAAAACCGCATGGAGAATGTAAAGAGTTGACATTATGTTAAACTAAGCACGAAAATACTTTGTGACAAAATCATCAAGCGTTGCCTAAACGAGCACTCATAGAAAAAAACAAGCGGAAATGACTTATTTTATTGACAAAGGAAAATAGCTGTAGATTAATCTTTAAAGAGTTTCATTCAAAGTGTATGCTTAAATAAATAAATATTTCTTGCTTTAACATTTCTTTTTACACAGTCCATTGTCAAGTTATTGTCATGAAGTTTCCAGGAAGAAAATGTTAATAGCAAAAAAACATTTACGTTGTTTCTAGCATTATTTCCAAGGATACTTCCTGACAAGAATATAAGTAAAACTTCATATTTCCTGCTCCAGGAAACGTTTATAGAATATTTTATCATCACAAAACCGCATGGAAAATGTAAAGAGTGACATTTATCATTATTTATTATGTTAATCTAAGCACGAAAATACTTTGTGACAAAATCATCAAGCGTTGCCTAAACGAGCAAACATTGCTTGACATTGGTGTTACGCTTGGTGGCCAGCAGGGGGAGCTCATAGAAAAAAACAAGCGGAAATGACTTATTTTATTGACAAAGGAAAATAGCTGTAGATTAATCTTTAAAGAGGTCATTCAAAGTGTCTGCTTAAATAAATAAATATTTCTTGTTTTAACATTTCTTTTTACACAGTCCATTGTCAAGTTATTGTCATGAAGTTTCCAGGAAGAAAATGTTAATAGCAACAAAACATTTACGTTGTTTCTAGCATTATTTCCAAGGATACTTCCTGACAAGAATATAAGTTAAACTTCATATTTCCTGCTTCAGGAAACATTTATAGAATATTGTATCATCACAAAACTGCATGGAGAATGTAAAGAGTGGCATTACGTTAAACTAAGCACGAAAATACTTTGTGACAAAAACATCAAACATTGCTTGACATGTTTCTGTTGGTGCTGATTGTTCAAAAATAAACACAAACGTAAATTAATTCAGGAACATTTTTGGAATTTTCTAGAATATAAATGAATGATTATTGATGAATATTATTTCAACGTGTTATTGCGCTGGAGATTAACTGTGGAAGGAAGGGACATCTCAGCAGAGGTAGGTCAACACACTTCAGGGAGGTCTCAGCTGACGTAGGTGAGGATCACAGCCTCGATGGGAAGCCTGCAGACGGGACACTGCTTGTTCCTCTTCTTAAGCTTCCTGGCGCAGACGTAGCAGGATATGAGGTGACCCGTCCTGCCGTGGACGATGCAGCCGTTTTTGGGTCGGGACTGACAGATCAAACACGGGTCCAGACACGACTCGGGTAGGCGCCACTCAGCCGACACGCTGCGCTCCAGCTCGGGGACGTCGCCGGGGGCGGGAGGATCGGCGGCGGAGCACGGGAGAATCTCCAGTGACTCTGTGGAGGAGGTCGGCTGGGAATCGCTCATCCACAGCTTCTCCTGCGAGGAGGAGGGCTGGGAGATGTACAGGAGATCCTGGGAGTTGGGCGCGGAGGAGGCGGAGTCAGAGTAGCATTGAGACTGAGGATCAGGACTTTTTGTTCTTTTTCCATCCGGAACGTCGACGCCTTCGTTATCCTCAGCATCAGAACCTTCAGGACACGTCAGAGCCATCAATGAAGACAATCCACCGCTTGTTGTTCCCGATCAAACAGACCGCAACACACCTGCAGCATCTCCGACGGCTGATTGGTTCGTCGGCTTCCTGGGCAGGGCCTTAGGACAGGAAGTGTCCCGCAGCCAATCCTGGCGCAGCGTCCAGCAACGAAGGCAGTTTCTCGGGAGAGGCGGGTTCAACTCGTCACACTTGCCACAGCGCCAGTAATCCTACACACACACACAGGGTGTAAAAAAAATAGTTTTATTTGTAACGATTCCTAATCAATAATAAATAAACAAAAAAATCTATTTTTGTTTTTTAATCTGGACTAGGGTTGAACCAAAATGTATTTTGATACTTTTCTAAATAAAGGTGGACCACAAAAAATGGCCTAATTGGCTTTATTTTAACAAAAAATCTTCGGGTACATGAAACATATGTTTATTATTGCAATTTTGTCCTTAAGTAAAATAGTGAACATACAAGACAACTTGTCTTTTAGTAGTAAGTAAACAAACCAAGGCTCCTAATTAGTCTGCTGACATATGCAGTAACATATTGTGTCATTTATACACCTATTATTTTGTCAACATTATAAAGGACAAACTGTAAAAATTGATTATTATTCTACTTGTTCATTTACTGTTAATATCTGCTTACTTTCTCTTTTAACATGTTCTATCCACACTTCTGTTAAAATGTAATAATCACTTATTCTTCTGATGTTTGATACTTGACATTAGTTTTGGACACATTTGGTTAGCGACCCGATACCAAGTAGTTACAGGATCATACACATAATTTAAGTTCTCATGTGTCCAGGGACGTATTTACTGAGTTTATAAACATAATATTAATTTTTTTTAAAGGAAAAAAGATTTTGTGATGCTAAAAAATATCGATGTAATTAGAGATGTCCGATAATATCAGACTGCCGATATTATCGGCCGATAAATGCTTTAAAATGTAATATCGGAAATTATCAGTATCGGTTTCAAAAAGTAAAATGTATGACTTTTTAAAACGCAGCTGTGTACACGGACGTAGGGAGAAGTACAGAGCGCCAATAAACCTTAAAGGCACTGCCTTTGCGTGCCGGCCCAGTCACATAGTATCTACGGCTTTTCACACACACAAGTGAATGCAAGGCATACTTGGTCAACAGGTCACACTGAGGGTGGACGTATAAACAACTTTAACACTGTTACAAATATGCGCCACACTGTGAACCCACACCAAACAAGAATGACAAACACATTTCAGGAGAACATCCGCACCGTAACACAACATAAACACAACAGAACAAATACCCAGAATCCCTTGCAGCACTAACTCTTCCGGGACGCTACAATATACACCCCCGCTACCCCCCCGCCCCCCACACACACACACACACACCTCAACCCCGCCCACCCCAACCAAGCCCACCTCAACCTCTTCATGCTCTCTCAGGGAGAGCATGTCCCAAATTCCAAGCTGCTGTTTTGAGGCATGTTAAAAAAAATAATGCACTTTGTGACTTCAATAATAAATATGGCAGTGCCATGTTGGCATTTTTTTCCATAACTTGAGTTGATTTATTTTGGAAAACCTTGTTACATTGTTTAATGCATCCAGCGGGGGCATCACAACACAATTAGGCATAATAATGTGTTAATTCCACGACTGTATATATCGGTATCGGTTGATATCGGAATCGGTAATTGAGAGATGGACAATATCGGAATATCGGATATCGGCAAAAAAGCCAGTATCGAACATCTCTAGATGTAATCATAGTAGTATCGACTAGATACGCTCCTGTACTTGGTATTATTACAGTGGATGTCAGGTGTAGATCCACCCATGGCGTTTATTTACATTGTGACGCCGGTGAGCTACGGTGTGGAGTGAAGCATGTTTAGCTATTCCTCGTCCTGCAGGGATAATGGTACTTGTAAGAAACTTACTTTATTTGTCGCCATGACGTGTCGACATCGCCCGTTAAAAAAAAGGGGGGTCGGACCGGTACTTTTTAGAGGCGGTATAGTACCAAATATGATTCATTAGTATCGCAGTACTATACTAGTACCGGTGTACCGTACAACCCTAATCTGTACTGTCCAGCCTCTTAGGCAAATCATATTGTTTATGTAGACGCTCCTATCTGCTGTACAGATTTACTTTAGAAAAGAGAAAAGTTTGGGTAGAATTTTATTAAACAGAACCAGTTTTCTTTTAAGGAATATAGAAATTTTTCAGAGCTGTTAATGTTATTATATGGAGGGATGTAGTTAATCATAGAAATGGCACCCAATGTTATTGAAAAGGTTTTAATTTTGATTCGAGAACAGTTTTGAATCGAATCGAATCGTTAGCCCCAACAATCGGATGGAATCAGACACACACGTCTCATTGGGACAAAGTGTGTGTGTGTGTGTGTGTGTGTGTGTGTGTGTTCTGGCAATGCTTACTTAATGGGGACATCACTCTGTTTACACAGTCACCTTTAGGGGACCTCTGACGGTATGGGGACAAAAAAACAGGTCCCCTAAAGGGAAATCGTTTTAAATGTCAGATCCATTCTGAAGATGCCTAAGTGATTTTTAAGCTTTTCATACAGCATGATTATAAAACATTATTACCTTAAAGTATGATTGACATTCAGAATGTTCCATCCTTCTATATATGCTAGTTGGAGTTGCAGACAACTTCATTACTGCTAAATAGTAGTTTTCCGTACCGTATTTTTCGGACTATAAGTCGCAGTTTTTTTCATAGTTCCATATTTATACTGTTGACTGTGAATCAGAATGTGCAATAATGTTGTTACTCACTGTGCCTTGTATATAACATTTGTAATTTTTATTTTAGCTAAGTACCGTGTGACTTGTTGGAGGGTGGACTAGCAAAGTAAGATTTTCATTGTACGGCAAACTAACTGTGCATATGACAATAAACAATCTTAAATCTAACTAGCGAGCTTGTTTGGCGCCCCTGTCGTCTCCCTGTCCCGCAATTTAGTACGGCGTTGAGGCAAAATTAACAGCGAGTACCGTATTTTTCAGACTATAAGTCGCAGTTTTTTTCTTGGTTCGGCCGGGGGTGCGACTTATACTCAGGAGCGACTTATGTGTGAAATGATTAACACATTACCGTAAAATATCACATAATATTATTGATGTCATTCACGTAAGAGACTAGACGTATAAGATTTCATGGGATTTAGCGATTAGGAGTGACAGATTGTTTGGTAAACTTATAGCATGTTCTATATGTTATAGTTATTTGAATGACTCTTACCATAATATGTTACGTTAACATACCAGTTGGTTATTTATGCCTCATATAACGTACACTTATTCAGCCTGCTGTTCATTATTCTTTCTTTGTTTTAAATTGCCTTTCAAATGTCTATTCTTGCTGTTGGCTTTTATCAAATACATTTCTCCAAAAAATGCGACTTATACTCCACTGCGACTCATGTTTTTTTCCTTCTTTGTTATGCATTTTCGGCCGGTGCGACTTATACTCTGGAACGACTTATACTCCGAAAAATACGGTAATGTCACAGAAGGTGCAGGATTTGCTTTAACATTTAAGTGGTGAAACTTCCTGTAAGAGGACAGCTGTAGTGCTGTATTCTGACCATCATGTCAGATTTAATTTGAACTTTTTTTTTTTAATGGTCCTCAGTAGTCACGTACAAATTTGTGTGAATTATGCAAAATTATTTAAATTTGGTCCCCATGAACCATATTAACTCTTTTCCCCCAGGGTCCCCAGTAAGAATGATCAGCACATGACTTCATCAATCCAGACATTTAAAGACGTGTATGAGCTAACTGGGCAGTGGACATTTTACACCATTTTTTTCATGCCTCCACCACCTGTAGAAAGGGTGGTCCCCACAAGTGATGATCACAAACTTGGTCCCCATTCCAAATGATAACCAGTATGTGTGTGCGTGGGAACTCACTGCTTTAGTGATTTCCGTGTCTTCGTCAAACGAGTCGTCGTCTTCCGCATCGACGATGGTGAACTCGTACACCTGGACGCGATCCAAACGTTTCAAACACCTTGTTTCTGGCAGCCAGGGCGTCAGGGAGTGTCTTGTCCTCACCTGGTCGTCTGCAGACAAAGACGCGTCGTCTTCGCCGTAGTCGTCGGAATGGACAGACTCCACCTCGAATTCCACGCTGAAGTTGTCGCTGTCAGAGTCGGCTGCAGCAGTCGTGACCTCCGACCTCCCTCCCTGTGCACACACACACACGGGCTCAGTAAAGCACGTACGTGTGTGTGTGTGTGTGTGCGCGTGTACTCACAGCGCTGTGAGAGTTGGACGACTGGCTGTTGCGTCTGTCCCCCCCAGCTGCCAGTCCACCAATCACACACCAGGACAGGCTGTCATCAAAGGTCAGGGAGTAGCTGTCCGACCTCCTCCTCTTTGGACCGTCCTCATCCTCCTCTGAGGCCTCCTCTTCCTTATCCTCCTCTATGCTGTGGGAGGGGCCTGGGGGTGTCACAAGGGGGAGGAGTTTAGCTGTTTTCCCTTCAATGACTAAGGAAGCAGCGCTTTGTTGTATGTTAATAGTTTGGATTTTGATTCCGTTGACGTGCAAGTTTTGGGACGGCGGCTGGCTCCTCCCCCTTCCATCCCGATGCTGGTATTAATTTTGGTACTTTTGTATGTTATGTGCTAATTGTTTAATAATAAAATCAAAAAAACGTTTATGTAACATTTAAAAATGAGATGATTATGCTAGTTGTGCTGTCCAGTTGTTATACAAACCCCGTTTCCATAAGAGTTGGGAAATTGTGTTAGATGTAAATACAAACGGAATACAATGATTTGCAAATCCTTTTCAAGCCATATTTAATTGAATGCGCTACAAAGACAACATATTTGATGTTCAAACTCATAAACTTTATTTTTTTTTTGCAAATAATAATTAACTTAGAATTTCATAGCTGCAACACGTGCCAAAGTAGTTGGGAAAGGGCATGTTCACCACTGTGTTACATGGCCTTTCCTTTTAACAACACTCAGTAAAGGTTTGGGAACTGAGGAGACACATTTTTGAAGCTTCTCCGGTGGAATTCTTTCCCATTCTTGCTTGATGTACAGCTTAAGTTGTTCAACAGTCCGGGGGTCTCTGTAGTCGTATTTTAGGCTTCATAATGCGCCACACATTTTCAATGGGAGACAGGTCTGGACTACAGGCAGGCCAGTCTAGTACCCGCACTCTTTTACTATGAAGCCACGTTGAGGTAACACGTGGCTTGGCATTGTCTTGCTGAAATAAGCAGGGGCGTCCATATGGCTGGCAACATATGTTGCTCCAAAACCTGTATGTACCTTTCAGCATTAATGGCGCCTTCACAGATGTGTAAGTTACCCATGTCTTGGGCACTAATACACCCCCATACCATCACACATGCTGCCTTTTACACTTTGCGCCTATAACAATCCGGATGGTTCTTTTCCTCTTTGGTCCGGAGGACACGACGTCCAGTTTCCAAAAACAATTTGAAATGTGGACTCGTCAGACCACAGAACACTTTTCTACTTTGTATCAGTCCATCTTTGATGAGTTCAGGCCCAGCGAAGCCGACGGCGTTTCTGGGTGTTGTTGATAAACGGTTTTCGCCTTGCATAGGAGAGTTTTAACTTGCACTTACAGATGTAGCGACCAACTGTAGTAACTGACAGTGGGTTTCTGAAGTGCTCCTGAGCCCATGTGGTGGTATCCTTTACACACTGATGTCGCTTGTTGATGCAGTACAGCCTGAGGGATGGAAGGTCACGGGCTTAGCTGCTTACGTGCAGTGATTTCTCCACATTCTCTGAACCCTTTGATGATATTACGGAGCGTAGATGGTGAAATCCCTAAATTCCTTGCAATAGCTGCTTGAGAACGTTTTTTCTTAAACTGTTCAACAATTTGCTCAGGCATTTGTTGACAAAGTGGTGACCCTCGCCCCATCCTTGTTTGTGAATGACTGAGCATTTCATGGAATCTACTTTTATAGCCAATCATGGCACCCACCTGTTCCCAATTTGCCTGTTCACCTGTGGGATGTTCCAAATAAGTGTTTGATGAGCATTCCTCAACTTTATCAGTATTTATTGCCACCTTTCCCAACTTCTTTGTCACGTGTTGCTGCCATCAAATTCTAAAGTTAATGATTATTTGCAAAAAAAAAATGTTTATCAGTTTGAACATCAAATATGTTGTCTTTGTAGCATATTCAACTGAATATGGCTTGAAAAGGATTTGCAAATCATTGTATTCCGTTTATATTTACATCTAACACAATTTCCCAACTCATATGGAAACGGGGTTTGTATATTGGTTTCTTTTTATAGTATCATTTACAAGTATTATTTAATAGACGTTGCTTGCAGTTGCAATTCCAAGACATTAGATGGCAGTACTGACTACTCAGTGGTTAGAGATCGGTAGGTTGTGAGTTCAAACCCCGGCAGAGTCATACCAAAGACTATAAAAATGGGACCCATTACCTCCCTGCTTAGTACTCAGCATCAAGGGTTGGAATTGGGGGTTAAAATCACCAAAAATTATTCCCGGGCGAGGCCACTGCTGCTGCTCACTGCTCCCCTCACCACCCAGGGGGTGATCAAGGGTGATAGGTCAAATGCAGAGAATAATTCCGCCACACCTAGTGTGTGTGTGACAATCATTGGTCCTTTAACTTTTAACTTTACTGTATGAGCTATGATGTGTTGCCTAGCTTTGAAGTTGAATGTACGGTCTAGTCTAATGTTGCGCCCTACAAAGTAAAGTGTTTGAACTTCAAATAACGTATTTATTACACATTTGCTATTCGATTGTAACGTGCATCTTAGTTGTAGTTTACATTACCAAATTTGGAGGTGTTGAAATCGCCATGTAAGGTCATTAATGCTAAGAAGAAGCATATATATGACAAAGCCAAAGTAAATTAGGTAAGGTCATTAATGCCAAGAAGAAGCATATATATGACAAAGCCAATGTAAATTAGGTAAGGTCATTAATGCCAAGAAGAAGCATATATATGACAAAGCCAATGTAAATTAGGTAAGGTCATTAATGCCAAGAAGAAGCATATATATGACAAAGCCAATGTAAATTAGGTAAGGTCATTAATGCCAAGAAGAAGCATATATATGACAAAGCCAATGTAAATTAGGTAAGGTCATTAATGCTAAGAAGAAGCATATATATGCCAAAGCCAATGTAAATTAGGTAAGGTCATTAATGCTAAGAAGAAGCATATATATGACAAAGCCAATGTAAATTAGGTAAGGTCATTAATGCTAAGAAGAAGCATATATATGACAAAGCCAATGTAAATTAGGTAAGGTCATTAATGCTAAGAAGAAGCATATATATGACAAAGCCAATGTAAATTAGGTAAGGTCATTAATGCTAAGAAGAAGCATATATATGACAAAGCCAATGTAAATTAGGTAAGGTCATTAATGCCAAGAAGAAGCATATATATGACAAAGCCAATGTAAATTAGGTAAGGTCATTAATGCTAAGAAGAAGCATATATATGACAAAGCCAATGTAAATTAGGTAAGGTCATTAATGCTAAGAAGCATATATATGACAAAGCCAATGTAAATTAGGTAAGGTCATTAATGCCAAGAAGAAGCATATATATGACAAAGCCAATGCAAAGTAGGTATGGTCATTAACACCAAAAAGAAGCACATATATGACAAAGCCAATGTAAATTAGGTAAGGCCATTAATGCTAAGAAGAAGCATACAGTATATATGACAAAGCCAATGTAAATTAGCATCGAGCTAGTGCATTTTGGGAAAGTGTAGCTTTACTGTACGTTCAAGCGTTTTTTTTTAATCAGGCTCAAAATTGAAATATTAGCCAGTGTTGCTTGAGAGATTGCTTCTTCGCCAAGTGTTTAGTCCGCAAACAGACATGACACTACAAGCAACAGAAGTATCGTAATTTGGCACATTAATTAATACCCGTAACTGTGCCTATAGAAGTACCGAATTCAGTACCCATCCCTATGTGGCGGCGACGTGGACCATAGGCGCTGTGATTGGTTGTCTTGTGCTACATGACATCCTGTATGTACAAGTCTTTCCCAGGACGCACAGCTGACCTTCGCCAACGCCATTTCTGATTTGGGATCAACACTTTGCAATAAAAGTGAGTGTTGAAACACGTCCGTGAGTTACAGCTGCAACAACGCCCACATTGTTCGCCTACGACAAAGGTAGCAAATAAAGTCAACCACTTCCATGGGTTGACCCCTGGAAAACAGCGCTCCTAGTGTTTTGGCAGAGACATGCACATTAACAGTTTTGAAGGGATCAAGATGGCGTAGTCTTCACCCACCTGTGTCGTTGCTTCTGCAGCTCCGACGCCGCCGCCTCCTTTGTCTCCTCCTGTTTGGTGTTGTGGAGCAACTTGCAGCTTCCTAATTGGGTCCAAACACAAGGACACAGATCAGGAGGATGCTTGTGGGGAGATTTTTCACAAGTTGCCGTTACGAACCTGTCTGACCTGCGTCTGCTCCACCTGGCTGCTGCTGCTTGCTTCACCTAAACTTTGCGAGGAGTCTGAAAAGACACGTTCAATCCATCATGTGTCTCTTTAGCGGCTGCACAGGTGTCGTCAGGAGGACTTACCTTCTTGGCTTGTCACAGCCACCAGGTTCTTGGTGAGCACGGTAAATAAAACCCTGAAACGACACCAAAAAAAGCTTTGAATGTCATCTTAATCACCAAGTCGGCGCCTTAAGATTTTCACATTATCAGACTGGCCACTAAAAACAGAATCTACTGTTAAATGCTGAATGCCATGCATAACGACAGTCAGGTTTCAAGAGACCGTTCATTGGTCACAAAACACTCACCTACCCACTCTTGAACTAAACAATGTTGAAACAGCCACTTGAAACCCAGGCTAAGTCTGCCAACAACCTACGAAGCTAATGCTAGCCAGGACAAATCTCATTTACTTGTGTTGTTGTGCACCAAACTACCGATGCCAGATCTTTGCGTCATAATCATCACCGTTGGTAAGGTAATGATACCTTGATAGCATCTAATACTCGCTAATATTCTAATACGGTGGTACCTCAACTTAAGAGTGTTCTGAAATAAGAGCGGCCTCTTGGCTAATTGCTATGCTTGAAGTTGCAAGCAAAAATTGGAGTTACAGTACAAGCACTAGGGATGTGCGTATCGATCCTGTGGTATCGATATATCGATACTCACACGCTACTCATTTGGCATCACTTTTCTGAAAAAAGTATCGATATAAACCAAAAAACGGCGTGTGGGGGGTGCAAGCATCACTTTCAGATGTTTTTGATGACTTACTTATGTGCTGGGACAGCCCTGTACCTGGCAGAGTATAGAGCTGGCCCAGTCACGTGACAGGAGACAGCGAATGAGCGTCGTCAACGTGCAACACACACACAGCCAGCCGACAGCGATGCAGCCAGGTATATCCAGTGTTGTCCAATTGTTGACTTAAAACATTTTTAGTAATGTTTACTGAATATTTTTGTTTAAGTGATTATCCTAAATTCAAATAATTTCCACACAGGGTAATTTACTGTGTTGTTGAAAATTGCTTGAGTATTTTAAACATGATAAGAAAGAAATACAATTTGGAGATTCCTCATCTTTGCATTACAGTTTTATTTTTTCCAAGAAAATCTTGAATATATGATTGAATGTGATTTTGGTTTTAATCTGAAACATGATTTCTTACATTTCAAAAACATTAGCCTATTTCATATTTCATTAATTGCTAATTATATCACAAACTTTAAAAAATAACTGCAGCTTCTTGCAATTCGGATTTGACTGTTAATTGGAAAGCCCTAATATTTAATTATTATTATATATAATATATAGTTATTATTATATATAATATTTAATTTATTTTTCATATTTATGTTATTTATTTTAATTTTACTTTTATTATATATTGACCATAATAAATGTGGTATAAATGGTCTGTATTTGTCTTGTGATTTGTCTTAAATAATAACAATAGTAATAATATTTTTTGACAAAAAATTGCCAATAAGAAATTATTGGTATCGGTATCGATGAAAATGCAAGAAAAAGTATCGGTATCGTATCGAATACTAAAAGTGTGGTATCGCCCATCCCTAACAAGCACCTCTGCCAATAAATGGCGACGCAAATGTCAGAGTGAACCCCGTAAGCGTCCATAGCATTATCTAATAGCTAGAGATCAAGAACTTTGTTTTTCCAATGCTGAGGAGAAGCAAATCATATTCACTGAATTAAAGAAAGAAAATAACTAAAACCTGACCGAGCGTGTCGCCAACTTGGCGAAGCAATTTAAGCGTAGGACTGCTAGTCAGCACCATACTGAAGCAGAATGAGTTACAGTAACACCTTAACAGCAACATTTATCCATAAAAATACAGAAAAGCTGTTGATGGTGTGTTGGCAGCTGGAAGAAGATACTGCAGAAGTCCATTCTCCAAGGTTAATACTAGGGCTGTGAATCTTTGGGTGTCCCACGATTCGATTCAATATCAATTCTTGGGTCACGATTCCATCCAAAATCGATTTTTTTTTTTCAATTCAACATGATTCTCGATTCAAAAACGATTTTTCCCCGATTCAAAACGATTCTCTATTCCTTCAATACATAGATTTCAGCAGGATCTACCCCAGTCTGCTGACATGCAAGCAGAGTAGTAGATTTTTGTAAAAAGCTTTTATAATTGTAAAGGACAATGTTTTATCAACTGATTGCAATAATGTAAATTTGTTTGAACTATTAAATGAACCAAAAATATGACTTATTTTATCTTTGTGAAAATATTGGACACAGTGTGTTGTCAAGCTTATGAGATGCGATGCAAGTGTAAGCCACTGTGACACTATTGTTCTTTTTTTTTATTTTTATAAATGCCTAATGATGATGTCAATGAGGGATTTTTAATCACTGCTATGTTGAAATTGTAACTAATATTGATACTGTTGTTGATAATATCCATTTTTGTTTCACTACTTTTGGTTTGTTCTGTGTGGTGTTTGTGTCTCCTCTCAATTGCTCTGTTTATTGCACTTCTGAGTGTTGCTGGGTCGGGTTTGGTTTTGGAATTGGATTGCATTGTTATGGTATTGCTGTGTATTATTTTGTTGGATTGATTAATTTAAAAAAATAAAAATAGAAAATAAAAATAGTAAAAAAAATTGATTTTTTATAAATGAGACTCGATTCTGAATCGCACAACGTGAGAATCGCGATTCGAATTCGAATCGATTTTTTCCCACACCCCTAGTTAATACTGTGCAATAATCTTACATTACTTCATTATAATTACTATAGTTGTTAGTACTACAGTACAGGCCAAGAGTTTGGACACACCTTCTCATTCAATGTGTTTTCTTTATTTTCATGACTATTTACATTGTAGATTGTCACATCAAAACTATGAATGAACACATGTGGAGTTATGTACTTAACAAAAAAAGGTGAAATAACTGAAAACATGTTTTATATTCTAGTTTCTTTAAAATAGCCACTCTTTGCTCTGATTACTGCTTTGCACACTCTTGGCATTCTCTTGATGAGCTTCAAGCACACCTGTGAAGTGAAAACCATTTCAGGTGACTCCCTCTTGAAGCTCATCGAGAGAATGCCAAGAGTGTGCAAAGCAGTAATCAGGGCAAAGGGTGGCTATTTTGAAGTAACTAGAATATAAAACATGTTTTCAGTTATTTCACCTTTTTTTGTTCAGTACATAACTCCACATGTGTTCATTCATAGTTTTGATGCCTTCAGTGACAATCTACAATGTAAATAGTCATGAAAATAAAGAAAACGCTGTTTTATGTTGCACGATTACACCAAGAAAAATTCCTACTTTGTGAACCCGTTCTCAAACAATGACAATAAAAACTATCCTGATTCTGAAAACGCATTGAATGAGAAGGTGTCCAAAATTTTGGCCTGTACTGTACATTTTATTGTATTACTTTATGATTTTTTTCATTAAAATTTACTTTTCTAAAAGTTTATTTTACCTTTCAAAAGGCATGTTACATGTTCACATGGTGCTGTTGTGGGGATGCCAAGCACCGAATTAAAATGAATACAACGGTTAATTTGAGATACAAGTGTTTCGAGTTAAGAGCTTCGTATCAGAACCAATTCACTGTGCCAACTTACTCAGTTCCTGGTGACATGAACGCTGTTCAATGTACACAGAGGGCGGTAGTTGCAACTTGAAAGGCTCTTGTTTTGTTTCAACACAGCCTCGCCTCTGAACTGCTCATTAAAAACAGCAGCACACTTCCGACCTTCACAATAACAGCGCTGTACTTAAAGCTAAAGCTGTTATGTCAATAAGAGGTAAGGATTTTGGCATTTAATTAACAGACATTTTTTTAATTTGACAAAAAGCCCACTGGGGGTAAAAATAAGTGTACAAGAAAAGGAAAAAACATAATTAGGAATTCTGAGGGCCCCACTAACTTGTGTCTTACCGAGGTTCTTTGACTGAAAAGCTGTCAACACCAAGCACACGGCCCAGCTCATCATGGGAGCAGTGCACGATGTGTTGCTGCTTCTGGTCATACAGCTGCTTCTGAATGATGTATTGACCCAGGTAGAACATCACCTAAAAGGACATTCGAGCACCGTTTGTCACGTGATGTTGGGAACCTTCTTCTTCTAAAAGTCTGTGATGCCATACCTCCTTCATGGTAAAGACATCTTTGGTGGCTCCTGCCAGCTGCAGCAAAGAGCACAACCCCTCCTTGGGTCGGACCTGAACCACGAGAAGCTTGATAGTGAGAACCTAAGTAGGCAACCAGTGTGGTAACTGCTAGTAACAAGCAGCACTGACCAGTTTGTTGTCGTCAGAGGTGTCCATGTTGTATTTGTTAGATGATATGGACAATCTACACACACAAAAGGAAGAGCACAACTGTAACAACAGTCTGCAGGCTATGTCCACTTTCTTGTACGCTTTTTGTTTAAGTGAAGAGCACATATTCACAACATAAAATCAGTCTAACAGTCAAACATCTTTAAAATACGTAATCTAAGCTCCATAAAGGACTTCTTACCAGAGAGTGCAGTCAGTGGTCCATGATGTGCAAGACATGCAGAGGTAAAGTGCAGAAAGAGTGGGAGGCAAGTGCAGCAGCGTCCCCTTATAGAGCGACTGAGACATGTCAGGACTAGACCAGACTTACGCTAGGCTGCCTCTAGTTCATTCCGGCCTATCAGGGCCAGCTGGGCTGAGTCAGCAGCGCACACACAGACTGCAACAGCTGATTGAATCATCGTAGTAGACATGCCGGGACTAGTCTGACGTGACTCACGGATTGCCTAGTGACAACCAAGCCAACCAGGCCCCATCCCAGCTAAACTAGACCGACTAAAAGTGACAATATTAACATCACAGATTATGTTTTCATTTACAGGGTTAAGTTATAGTTGTGGTGGCTCGCCACCTCAAACAGATTTGGCACAGATGGAAGGGTTTCCTGCCTAATGCATTTTCTTGGTCATCTTTTGATTGGTTTGTTCCGTTGAGTAATGAGCTATAACATACGCCATTGACTCAATGCGTATTTTAAGGAAAATAGCTGAAATAAACTATTTTCATGCTTGCCATAACGTTAATTTTTGTTACATAAATGCACATCATCAACATTGAAATTGAATTTTTAACGTGTGCATTAATACAAGTACTTTTTTTTAAACTTTCCACTTCCCGCACACCACCGCTCTCATTGTGCTGTAATGCAGCAGTCATAGGGAAACTATGTCTGCGTATTTAAAGTTCCGGGAACTCTTTGCGGCCCATATTTGATCAATTCTATATTACTTATACTCATTAGGTCAATGTTTCTTTACCAAAATATCTGTTTCTCAGCTGTGGTCCGCAGCGGTACTCAGTTTCCACCACTTGTGCCAACAATGACAATTTCAAACAAACAGAGTAGGTCTGGAGCTAAAGTCATAGAGAAGTTTCTTAAGCGCAAAAATTATGACTAAAATAGTGAAGCTGTATTTTCATGTGAACTTTAATTTTGACAGTTTACTTAAGAAACATTATATTTATCATTATTGATTTAGTTATTATTTATTTATTTTAGCACTGTGTAATTGTATGAGTATTGAGTCCCTTCTGTCAGTAAATTTGATTAGTATTTATTTGTGTGCCTGACCTAAGACTTGACACAAACTCTCATATCATTTAACAAAGTTTATGCTGTTAAACTGTAAGTAGGATAGGTTATTTAATTTAAATATTGAATACAATTAAAATCAAGAGTAAAATGACTTATTCAGTGTTAATATTTGAGTGGACCTTGTGCCTCTTTCTCATGGAAAAGTTGGGTCCCAAGTTCAAAAAGACTTCAGAACCCCTGCATTAGACGATTAATCAAAGCAACAGAAAATAAATCAAGAAATGTATACGATTTATTGTTGCAGCCCTGCTCGGTAATCAAATTCAAGCGAAACAATGATTAGCAAGAGAGCTAGAAGACAGAGAGCCCCGGTCAACAATGCTGTGCATACCCGGTCAACAATGCTGTGGTCCGGGGACATTTGCGGACCTTGGCTTGCTTTTTTTAAGAACCATGGGCACGTTGTAGAAATAAAATAAAACATTTAAAAACCCAGCAAAATGATGAACTTTTAGAAAAAGATGAAATGTTGCTTATAAAGATGTAACGATTAGAGTATTGCCATTTCAAATTGTAGTTATCCTATTACCATGATTTACTACCGCACTTTGAAAAAAACTCAGTGATGCTTATAAAGTTGTAACGATTTCTGTGGTAATGACAAAGCGCAGTAAAATGCCTGACGTTTAGAATGGTCGTTACAAATTGTAATTATCGTAAAATCGGGATTGATCACTGCTCTTTGAAAAATCTTTACTCATTTCCTGGAGAGCCAGCTAGCGCGCTAATCACTATTTAGTGTTTCCCATAAACTGCCAAGATACCTGTGGCGGTGGGGGCGGGGCTATGGGCGTGGTCACCATGACATCATCGAGTAATTTGCATAATTTACTACAATCATATGATTTCCACTAAAAAGCCTCAAAAAATTTACTTATTAATTGATAAGTTGTTTTAAACATCCATCCATCCATCCATTTTACAATTACAACACTTTATGTACATATTTATATACGGATTTGAACAATAACTTATTCACTGAAATATATTTATTAATTGTGGTTCTTACAAAAAATATGTCTTATAAAATATAAAAGCTAAAATGTCTCTTAAAGCTCTGCCCCTTTAATTAGTGCATACTAAATAATTTAACTTTAGCCTACTACCACAACCATATTATTTACCAGCAACATAAAGTGAAACAGAGGCAGAGGTGTCCTGCCACAGTCAGTAACAAATAAACAGAAAACAGTAGTGGTCAAATACAAATAAGGCAACAAGAGAAGTATTCTACACTTCTCTTTTGTAAAGTAAATCTCAACAGCCTATATGGGCATCTACATCAACTATATGATTTGCCTGAGAAGCTGGACAGGACAAAAAAAAAAAATTTTTTTTTTTTTTTTTTTTAAATCTGTGGCGGACGTAATTCTTTTGTGGCGGGCCGCCACAAATAAATGAAAGTGTGGGAAACACTGCTATTTAACATAATTGCGAACACCGGTTATGCCGTTATCATTAAAAAAACATGTTAAAACATTTACAGTACACATTAAAACGAAGGAAGATGATTAAACACTCAACTAATAATAATGTGCTTTTTGAAAAGCTTGAAGATTGGTTTCATGTTTCTTCTGCCAAGAAAAGTACATTGACAGTCTGCTATGTATTTCAAAATAAAACTTGGTGTGTGTACAATACATTTTGGAGCACATTGAACAATGCTATGATCATTTTGGTCACAAGAACGGTGATATGAGATTTTCATATTCATACATCTCTAGTTTGATGGCTTATATTTGTGTGTACCCATTTACACACACATATGAAAACTGAGTACTCACAGTTGAGATGATGCCTAGCAGAGGGGAACTAATATGAAGTAAACAGAAAATTCGATTGGTTTTCTATGCAAAAGTTGAGTATGAGAAGGTTTGGTGGTTTTACTTTGGGACGAGCTGCAGACGTTAATACCAAAGAAGCGCTTTGTTACGTCACTGTGACGTCACATACACCAAGCAATATGCCCGGGCTTGTCTCTCTGCTTGTCCTGCCACTCTCTCTCACTCGCTATGTTTATCTATGTTGTACAATTTGTACCTCGTCACTCCAACATCAAGTAGACAATACCGCTACACTCGTTTCCCACAAGTTAGCACTGCAATGATTTAAGGGCATGAACACAGAAAATAAATCACCTTGTTCCGCAAATGTATCCGTATGTTACCTCCTTTTAGCGTAGTTAAAACTGATTTCGAAATACGTTCGGTTTGGCAGTGAAAACTATATCACTGAACGATTATCCCAACCCCAAACAAAAGGTAGCAATGAGTCCACAAATAAATGTACTCGCTAAGGTTAAAGCGTGTTAGCTCAGAAGAGCTTCTGACCGTCCGCCCAGGCAGGAAAGTCCGAGGCTTCGCGGCCTACTAGCACACGGCTAACTTGTGCAAACAACTGCATTTAAACGCGTAGCTAAGAGGTTGTGGTGAGAATAATGCGTTGGTTTAAGCAGTGATTGGCTTACCCTTTTTTTGTCCACGGAGGATTTAATCCAATTTGGCTTTCAAAAGATAAATTGTACAGGTTACAGAACAGTTGAAACTACCGCTCCTGTTATATACGCGTGTTGTCGTTGTGGTAGCGCCTCTGGTGGCCAAACGCCGACACTGCCTCTCAGCGGCTCATCCAGCAAGTCATTTGACTTCTCTAATCTTTTAAATACAATGTTTTAACTTTTTTTTTTTTATATTAGCAAATGAGATAAAAACACGTACTTTTATTTCGAATTGACTTGAAACATTGTGATCACTTTTTAAAATAAATGTCCATGCTATGAAAATTGTCTCAATTGTAGTTGTACTGATTATTTTAGTTTTCTTATTGCATGCATACAACATAGAAACTTTGACCCCGAAGGAAATTTAAGATCATTACCAACCAAATCTGTATTTAATTCATAACCAAACAATTAAATATTTGGTCGCAGTGTTCGCTGGTCTGCTTCAAATGAACAACTCGCCAGTAGAGGAAAAGAGGCTTTTATTTATTAGCAAATATAATATAAACAATGCACGCGTCCTCATGGCTGTAACTCATAGCCGAGAGGGTCAAGTCCCTGGTCCAACAGAGCGAGGGATGACTCCCTCAATTTGAGAAGAAACCTCTTCAGCTCCTCTTTGGAGAACACCTGAGGTTTTTGGAGAGAAGCAACATAAACAGATTGTAAACTGCAATTTTTGGGGGGGAATTTTGCCTATCATTCAGAATCCTTACATGAGACAAGCACACATTTATTTATTTTTAATGCCTTACAACTCGTAAATAATTGTTAGAATAATTCAGCTAACAAGGGAGCCAATGCGAGTTGCTCTTTTCAGACTATAAAGCGCTCTAAGAAACATCCATCAACGTTTGATATACATGTAAGTATATATGAAATGTAATAACATGTAATATTTACATATTTTGGTCATTTTAAGCATACGGCAGTGTATTAATTTGACAGGCGCGTCACAACGTTCCCTATTTCCTTCAACAACCACAAAACTAATTATGACAGGCTTCATTAGAGCCATCAAAGACTACTCTGGGACAAATAATGATCAATAACCTTAATTTGAAGCCTGAATATAAAGGAGAATGATTTAAAAGTTATAGAAACTGTGCTAAACAGATCCAGCTTTAGTGAACAACAAGCATCATGTAGCACCAAGTGCTAAATAACAATTAAAAAGCTATGAACATAAAACAATGACTTACTGTACAATGTCTGCTCTCACTGAGATGCCGACTGATGGAATGTTTATATCTTCCCGTTTAGATGAATAATTAATCGTAATCTTCAAGCAAATAAAAAACAATAAAAAAGGTGGGCGCAAACAAGCGTCTTTTCGTGTCTGTCTTGCTATCTCCGGGCCTACTTGAATGTCAAAGTTGACCAACTTCTTGGTTTATGGCTACAACCTTCTAATATCCAGGTGAGAGGCATGATTTAAAATCTACAAATACATTTCACCAGCTTACAAGTGATCCAGCAGCTCACCGGCTCAATATGTCAGTAAAGCAGCACAAGCTAGTTAGCTCTCGGATATCACAGTGCAGCTAAAAAAAAAAAAGTTGTGAGTGTTAGCGCATGTAATAACAATATTTCTAATACTTGGTTAATATCCAGGACACGGCATGTAAATAGAGTATTGTTGGCGGTTTTTAGATGTTTTTAGAGGGCATTATGAGTGTAATAGAGTACTCCCATTCGCTGTATTTTTAGCCACCTCGTGTATGCCGTATTTTACGAATTACAATGCATAAAAAAAAGAAAAATGTGTTTTCTTGTCTTACATTGGGATTGGGAATGATGTGCAAACTTCAAAAATAAGTGACGTTCCCCTTTAAATAACACCTAATATTCGTAGCGCTTGCAACTTTATAAAGCCAATGAGGTAATAACGTTACCTGGTATAGGCGATGCTGGTCAGAAGAGATGATGTCAGCGAGTCGTAGCGCCTCCTGGTGTCTGGAAGAGTTCTGCAGGACGTTCAGCAGAAGGAAGCTGAGTCTTGGCAGACACAGCGAACGCAACGCTTCCATCTGGTGGCTGCGCTCTGCGTGCTGTTCTGAGTCCTAAAAACAGTTGATTGTCAATTAAATGTTTGCTTGCATGCATGTTCAGACATGTGAGCAAAAAAAAGGGAGAAAACTGGCGGGAAAAAGAGGAACACTATCGACACAAAGTGCTGCCACGCAAGCCCTGAAAGAAAATGTTGAAAATCAAGACTATATGTCCTGCAATTGGCTGCAGAATTATGGCCAAAATAATAATCACAATTATCTTAATCAATATTGAAATTGCAATGTTTTTAATCACGATTGCTTACGGTTATGTAAAATATATTTTACATATTTTCTATTTCAAACAAACAGTATGTGAACATGGCTTGCATAATAATCAGTAATAAAATTAAATGTACAAAAGACGAAGGGCTCACTAAAAATAAATATGCCATTGAAAAGTACGATCATAAAGTGTAAACAATTGAAAAAAAAAAAAAATTAAGCACAAAATGCACATACTACAAGTACAAAAAACACACCAGGGTACACCGCCATCCCACCACTTCAGGTGGGATGGAACAATCCATACAACACGTCACAGATGACGTCACGCTCACATCACGTGACACCTCTGATGAAGGCTGCAGAAGCAAGATAGCCGAAACTTGTCAGGTACACAACTTTACCTTACTAGCCTATATAAATCAACCACTTATAAATACACATTAGTAGGCTAAATTTCACATGCTTGCATGTTAAAAACTGTGTGGGGGAATAGAGTTTTAATCATTACGGTACCTGTCTGTTGTCCACCATCCAGCCTCCGTCTACAAAGAGCAGCACATTGTAGATTCTTTCTTTCACGTCTTCAGTCAGGACGTCCAGACTGCTAGACCAGGCTGCCGTAGACGCCTGATGAGAGTGTGGCTTAAATTATTCCTCGTCAAAACATTGGTAAGAGCTGCATCAATGAGTGAGCATACCTGGTACTCTTTCTCTCTCATCTCATTGGCTACTTTCACTGTGAATTTGACCTCAGGGGCAGGTGTTGGCTTCTGGGGGGCGGAGCTAATGTGACTGAACCAGTCAGTGAAGGCTTCATAAGCTTCCTATAAGAGTACGTAATTAACTTTTATACATACTACTATAATACTGCTGATGTTATCAAGTGCTTACCAGGTAGGCTCTGATACACAGGTGTTCTCTGATGGCGTTCTCATCCTCAGCAGGTAAGGGTGTGGTCTGACTCAGCCCCGACCACTGGCAGTAGATTTCTCTCATTGAATCCTCTGGAACTTTGGAGAACACTGCTTTGGCCGCGTCGTGCTTCTCCAAAGCTGAGCAGGACAAAGACAGAAGCAGTGCATTATAGTCCTAATTGCCTGGAGACTCGAGGCAAGCCAAGTTACCTTCATTTCTAGTAGGGATGAGTACTGCTCACATTTGAACCTATGTGCTACCAATTCCAGATACCGGGGACTCCACTCAACGGTACCAATTTTCCTTACTTTTCTGTGTTAGTTAATATGAATTGCTTTCGATCATTGAAACTTATCTTTTATTGCAACATTTAAAAATATGATTATGATAACTGCTGTCCAGTTATATGCTAACATTCTTGAGTCTCAATAACAGTTGCAAGTCCAAGGCGTTAGATGGCAACGTCTATAGTTTGTGGTGTGTTGGTGTCTAGTCTTTTGTTGCGCCCTGAGAGTGTTAATACTGTAAGTATTGTACCTATTACACACCAGCTATTTGGTTGTAACGTGCATCTTAGTTGTAGTTATCATGAACAAATTGGGAGGTGTCGAAATCGCCATGTAAAATCGCTAATGCTAAACAGTAGCATGTCACTAGCAAAGCCAATGTATATGAACATCAAGCTAGGGTATTTTTGTAAGAGTCAGGGTTTCCCATTAATGTAATTGAATGGGGTGCGCTGCCACAACATTTTTATTACCACCACACTAGGGCTGGCCGATATATCGAATATACTCGATATATCGTGGGTTTGTCTCTGTGCGATATAAAAAATGACTATATCGTGATATTCGAGTATACGTTCTCGCGCAGTTGCTTTTAGCTGCGGGCATTACACTACAGGCTCTTCTCAATCTTTCTTGTCTCTCCTTCTCACAGAGAGGTAAAACAAGCGCACCTTCTTACATACGTCACATACTGTCGCGCGTGCAACGTCATACGCTCTCGCGGAGCAGAGAGGTAGCGACAATGGGTAACGTTAGCTGTGGTGCAAACGGAGCCGTGCGAGTGGTAATACGAGAGAAAGAAGGTGCAAATCTGGTAACAAATGAAGGAAGAATTCATTCCCAAGAAAAACAGCACGGGGTCCATCGTCTGGCGGTGGTTTGGCTTCAAGCGGGAAGATGTTGAACAGACAACCGTAATATGTCAAGTGTGCGGCAAAAGCGTTGCTACAAAAAGTAGCAGCACTGCTAATTTGTAGCTTTTGAAAAGTCACCCACTAGAGAATGAGGAGTGCTTGAAACTCTGCATGTCAACATCTCCGTTCGGTGCCACACCAACAAAATGCCCAAGCAAACATTTCCAGATCAACACCGTATGAAAAAAATAGTCAACAGAAGGAGATAACGTCCGCAGTAACCTAATTTAGTGTTGTTTTGATATGTCAAAGTGCACTAATAGCTTGTTTTAAAATGTCTCTGACAATCTTGCACTTTCTGTTTTGGAAATTACATGAAGGTTTGTGCCACTGCTTAATAACTGTTTACAGTTTTGGTAAATTGACTTAGTTGTGATTTCCCTCTCTGCATGAGAGTTTAAAAGTAGCATATATTAATGCAGTATGAACAATAATGTTTTAATGTAGACACAGAATCATCATACTGGTGTTATTATATGCATCAAGTGTTCATTCAAGGCTAAGAAAAAATATCGAGATATATATCGTGTATCGTGACATGGCATAAAAATATTGAGATATTAATGAAAGGCCATATCGCCCAGCCTTAAAATAAGTGCTATATTATTTTTTACTTGAAAACAAATTAAAGTAATATAATATATTGTCGCCCACATAAGAAATCACACAGTCTGACGCTATGTTTAGTATACATTTTTTGAGCCTTTTTAAAGTCAGTCATATCATAGCAAATCATGCAAATTCCTCGATGACATCATTGTGACCACGCCCATAACCACCCCACCCCCGCCACAGGTATCTTGGCAGTTTAGGGGAAACCCTGAAAGTGGATCCTTACTCTACTTAGCATTTTCTAATCACTTTTTGTTGGCATTGAAAATATTACCCAGAGTAGTTTGAGTTTGCTCTCAGTGCTGCTGAAGTGATCGCCAAGTGTTGAAGCGCAAAGAACCGGCTGAGTCGGCAACTGGGCTTGATGTCACGCACAACCCTAGTATCGTAATATTGCACCGTTGGATTTTACGTAAATCATTTACGGGATTCGGTCGATGGCAAAAAAAATACCGGATTCGGTACCCATTACTAATGAATGATAATAATGTAGGTCTCTTCAGTTTAAGCTTGATGGCTGCAAATGTGCATTGAGAGCATTGATGGCTGGCTAAAATAAGCAATTACCCAGAAACCTCCTCATGATGGCATTGGACTGCTTGAGGGCTTCAGCTCGATGGGCGGCGTCAAACAAAAGCCAATCGATGACATCGATCCTCTTTTGGTCCTCCTTCAAGAGCATAGAAGCATATTAACTTCACCAACTATTAATATGAGGGACATTATTCATGGTTATTGGGTTTGCAAAGAACCTTTGTGGTTCCAGTCTTCAGAGTCTGGCTGTGGTGCATGAACTCGGTGTCGTCGTTCTCTCTTACAGTCTCCACCACTAGTTTGGTGACAGCAGCCACATCCAGACCTGTAAGACTAAACACTCAGTACGTGCTCTTAAAATGGTCGATACCATTCTACCAAAAACTCAAAAGCTTATGCTCTCACCAGCCTCTGTGGCGAGCTGCAGGCAGCGGGGGCGGAGCTCCGGCTCGGTGACGCTCTCCAAGAAGGCAGCGTACTGAGCTGTGGCAAGTTCGACTGGGAGCTGGCTGACGTAACTCGCCACAAGTTCTGTTTGCTGATCCCGAATTAGGAGGGCAATGTACGCCTTCAGCACATCCAAACACACGTCCTCCTTAAAAGAGAGAGATGAAAAGAAAATACTAGCAGAGATCAATCAGGACTCTTGAAGATCTCAATTGTTTACCTTCAGGGCTAAACCCAGAGAGCGGAAAAACATCAGCAGATGAGTCATGAAGCGCAGCAGGTGAGAGGGGAGAGGCTTAGAGGCCGTCAGCCAATCAGAAAACTCCTCTAGAAGACCTGAGACCAACAACTATAGTTAGCCTTGAAGGGTCAGTGGTCACCGTGTTGAGGGGTCTTACCATCTAGGTCTCCCAAGATGACAAACTTCTGGATGACATGGTAGTGCTCTCGTGTCTCCTCCAGCACCCTCTGCACAAACACGACAGGTTACACGTAGGATTCAGTCATGTGGCTTGAATAAAAACCAATCACAGTCGGTTTCGGTTTCACCTTTGACTCTGAAGCTTGAAGCTCCTCAAACACCTTTTCCATAGTCCAACTGAGGAATCAGACAGTTAAACCATCAGGTAGTTTTGTTGAGGGCATGAAATGACAAAGCGTGTGTGTCATACTTGGCTTCCAGGTATTCCCGCGGCATTGTCTCCAATTCCTGGTGGAACATACCCGATGACATCAGATGCTTTTCAACCAGTGAGTCCACCATCACTCTGAAGTAGGCCCACACAGAGTCCTCCCAGGATTCACACACCGCCAGCAGCTACACACACACACACACACACACACACACACACACACACACACACACACACACACACACACACACACACACACACACACACACACACACACACACACACACACACACACACACACACACACACACACACACACACACACACACACACACACACACACACACTCACAGGTTGTCAGGTGAAATGTTCATGTTTTTTTGACATCTTAACTTGGGGGTCTCCAACCTTGTCTGCTGAGAGCTACTTTTGCAAAACAAAAATGGCAGAGACCTCCTCATTTTAGTAGCGTTTGTTTTCATGTCTTATTTAAAACCAAAAGGGAATACGCTTGTTTTGCCAGAGCATTGACACAATGTTAGTGGGCCGAGAAACAACTCACATTTTATAGTAAAAAGGTGTTCATCTGCATCTTATATTTCAGTATGCATTTCTTTCTAGCGCAGTTTTTTGACAAAAAGAAAGTATTTTGTATTTGATTCATATCAAGGGTTCTTACTTTTTTTTTTTTTTACATCCACTACAGAGGGGCCTGGGCTTTACTCATATATTGACTCATATATTGACACTGAATTAGCAATCTTGATTTTAGTCTTATTCAATAATTATATCTGACCTACTTACAGTTTAACAGGATAAACCTTGCCAAATGAACACAAAGATTACAATCAAGGTTTAGGTCAGGCTGATTACAAATAAATAATAATCAAATATACTGCAAAAGAAGGGACTCAATTTATAAATTAATAATAAATAAATCAATTTCCTAAATAAACTGTCAATGCAATTTAAATGCAAATGAAAATACAGCAATTTTTTGCGTTTAAGAAACTTTTTATATAACTTCAGCGCTTGACTTTTTCTGTTTGATATTGTAATTACTGCCACAAGTGGTGAAAAAAGTTATTAAAACTGAGTACTGCCTCAACCCGTACAGAATAGAGCTGAGAAACATATTTTTAAGTGGTCCAATAGAGGGCGCTCGCGTCCTGGGGTTAAGAAACACTGATTTATATGACTTGCAACATTTAAATTGTACTTTATTTAGGGGGAAGATCTCCACTCAAACAGTGCAGTCATTGTCTTTAGGCTATTTAGTAGTAAATTGTCATTAAATATGTCTGAATTGAACAATTATAAAAAATGCTGAGAGTTTAAGCAAATATTATTTGGCCCGTTGGTGAACTACTCAAAATCAGCTGGCGAACTAGCGGGAGCTCACAATCTACAGGTTGGAGACCAAACCAGTGATTGCATCTTACTGGTTTAAGGTTTCCACTTAGGCTGGCATAGACGGCTCTCTCATATCTGTTAAACTGCTCCTGAAAGACACACACAGTGATAGATTACACACTACAACATGTTTCCTGAAGACGGACACATTTAATACCATACTGTATGTGTGTGTGTCCATGTACCTCCTCAGCCATCCTCCAACAGCAGACCTTCCAGATACCTCTTTGAGGGTTTCCTTCAACAGGTTGTAACTCAATGCTGCCTGCAGATAGAATACATCATTTTACAAACTGACCTAATACATTGTCCGTTAAAAAAAAACACTTGTTAGGGCTGGGTACAGGCATGTGATTTGAATTTAATGAAAAAGACTAAAAATAAGCCGGAGATCTGAGGGCCGCAGGTCCCCAGCCAGGTCCAGGGCGGTGCCCTGGTGGGGGGACAAGGGGGACAACCCCCCTTCCCCGAAGCTCCTGGTTTTTCAGCACGCAAAAATGAGCAAAAAATAAATCACCATTTAAAGAGGTTTTAGTGTTTAAAGAATTGAAAAATGATCAACAGACTTTACATAAATACATACCCCATTCATCCAAATGAACCACTGTCTGTTTCAGTCACTATGTTATTTAGTCACTACAGTAATTACAACTTGTGTTCACATCCACAGGAACCACATGGGTTAGCCTACTCTATACAGTATTTACAACCTTACTAGTGTTCACTTCACAGCCACAGATGGTTCATCTAGTTGTTTACACATTTCTTTGGTTCATTCACACATTACATTCAAAATGTTTCAACTATTCAATGTCAAAATATAAACATATATACCATAATTTCCGGACTATAAGCCGCACCTGACTATAAGCCGCACCTGCTAAATTTAGGGGAAAATACAGATTGCTCCATATATAAGCCGCACCAGACTATAAGCCGCAGGGTTTTGATGTGTAATTACCGTAGTATATAGGGGTTCCTGCTACCACGGAGGGGATTGTCGGGACAGAGATGACTGTTTGGGAACGCAAAACGTCCCATTTATTAACAATAAATCTTTCAATCATTCAATCAAACTTTCACATCTTTGACATGGCGAACAGCATTCGTGCAGAGTACAAATAATACAACGGTGCAAAGTAATACAAAGTGCTTGCCTGTACGTTATCAAAATAACCCGCCTACCGGTATATGAAAAGTCAGTCTTTAATCATTGTGTCATTGTCTTCCTCCTGCGTACTAAAACCACCGAAATCCTCTTCGTCGGTGTCGGAGAAGAACAGTCCGTAAATAAGCCGCACCGTTGTATAAGCCGCAGGGACCAGAACGAGGGGAAAAAGTAGCGGCTTATAGTCCGGAAATTACGGTAAATATAAATATGATGTCTTGTTGTAAAACACCAATGAAAATGAAATGTAGCATTTAGAAAGGCTATACTGTAGCAAAAGTCATCCCATGTCTGCCACAATCATGTCTTCCATGTCGAGAGCAGTTTTGATTTCGGCTTACATGGTAAACAACTAAAACAAATGTTTTGGGCATTGTTTTATCCAGATGCACACATTTGTCCAAATGTGGCCAAGTAGACGTATTGTGGGTTTCCTGGACGTCGTCTGCATCGCTAAAAGAAAAAACTAAGGAAGAGAATCCCTCAGCCATTTTCCACAAGTTTTTTTTATATATAAATCGCCCGCTTGAATATTGCCTCTTCTCTTCTCTGACTCTCTCGTCGTCATTTGGGATGTGCGCGTCAACCAATCATGGATGTTCTTATACGTAAACCAATCAATCATCGATGATGTTTCCCATATAGTTTGTCCTTTGCCCGTAGAGTTGCTTCGCTACGTAGCTTCGCTTTTTAAGTTAATAATTTTTAATGGAAAACCGTAGTTTTTACCACTCGATTATCAAAAAACGTACTCATTACAGGAAAACCATAGTTGTTGGCAAGTATGGCAAAGAGACGGATCAAGATTTTAACACACATTATAGGTCAGAAAAAAACAAAAAAAAACAGATTTTTTAAAAATAATTTACAGAGATAAAAAGACAGATTTCCAACTATAGACGGAAAAATCACATGCCTGTGGGTATCATGATCAATTTACCAAAAAGATTTCGATTCATCATGTTCATCAATCGATGAATCAAAATTTCATTGTATTTGAGCTACATATTGAAAATATCTCAAATCTGTAACAAAATACAAATGTACTTTGTTCTTTCTCTTTGCACAACGTTGGACAGTTTAAACTTTCTTAAGCCTCAAAGGTAAAATTTTGAAATAATAAAAGGAATTGCAAGCTAAAGTGTACTTGTATTGCAACATTCCATCAATCCATTTTATACCGCTTGTCCGACTTGGGACAACACAGTAGTAAAACCATACAGAAAACTACGACAACAACTTGAACACCCAAAAGATACGATAACACGGAATAGTAAATGTGACGTCATTTACGAAATCCCCTTCAGATCATGCAATAAAACATACATGGGAGCCTATTCTAGCTGCACTTGGACAAGTCGCCACCTCCATTACTGCAAATTGCATTAAGGTATTGTTTCTCCAAGAGCAAAATAATAACTAAGTCTGTAAGGCAATCTTCTGAGACTCAGATAGGATGCAACGCACAGCGATTTTAAGTGTGCGCTTGGTTTTTCTGGCGCATTTGACGACAGTGCTGTTTGCAGGGAGATGAAGATGCAAACTAAAGTGCCTCTTGATATACAGCTGCCGTCTTTTCTTCAGTGGTGATCCTACAAAACTCTGTTACAAATATAATCATTAGGGCTGTGAATCTTTGGACACCACACGATTCTATTTGATTCTTAGGGGTAACGATTCCATTCACAATCGATTCAAAATTCAAAATCAATAACTTTTTTTAATAACATTGGGTGCCAGTTCTATGATCAACTACATATACATTAGACTTAGACTTCCTTTTATTGTCATTCAAATTTGAACTTTACAGTACAGATAAGAACGAAATGACGTTGCATTAGCTCGTTGTAGTGCAGGATAAAAGAGCAATAAGGTGCAGATATAAATAGATTACTGTACAGATAAATATATTGCACTTTTGCATATGCATCCACATTTAATATTTAATATATTCTAGTTTCTTCAAAATAGCCACCCTTTGCTCTGATTACTGCTTTGCACACTCTTGGCATTCTCTCGATGAGCTTCAAGCACACCTGTGAAGGAAAACCATTTCAGGTGACTACCTCTTGAAGCTCATCGAGAGAATGCCATGAGTGTGCAAAGCAGTAATCAAAGCAAAGGGTGGCTATTTTGAAGAAACTAGAATATAAAACATGTTTTCAGTTATTTCACCTTTTTTGTTAAGTACATAACTCTACATGTGTTCATTCATAGTTTTGATGCCTTCAGTGACAATCTACAATGTAAATAGTCATGAAAATAGAGAAAACGCATTGAATGAGGTGTGTCCAAACTTTTGGCCTGTACTGTATTTATATTAATAACATCGATTTTAGGATTTTTTTCTAATCGATTAAGAATTGTTACAAGCAAGAATCGTGATTGATTCGAAAATCTATTTTTTAACACCCCAAGTAATCAATAATAATGACAGTTTCAGTCAGATGTTTATGTTGCATGATCATGACCTAAGTATGGGTCACTTCAAGAACAAGCCACTTGAACTCGGCGAGAGAGCCGTAAATCTTTGCAAACAAAAGTTGCTTGTATTATTCTATATCTTTATGATACATGGAGAATCCGGTGACAATGTTAAGCCAGCAAGTCCCTCACTTTCTTTTGTTTTGCCCTTGAAGGCTTGTTGCTGGCAGCTAACGTTAGGATGATCAGTGTGATACTGCTGCTGCAGCTACCACGTGCGGGTGGCTATCGACATTATGCCTATGCAAAATATTAAAGATACCGATCCATAGTCAATAGAGATGTCCGATAATATCGGACTGCCGATAATATCGGCCGATAAATGCTTTAAAATGTAATATCGGAAATTATCGGTATCGGTTTCAAAAAGTAAAATTTATGACTGTTTAAAACGCCGCTGTGTACACGGATGTAGGGAGAAGTACAGAGTGCCAATAAACCTTAAAGGCACTGCCTTTGCGTGCCGGCCCAATCACATATTATCTACGGCTTTTCACACACACAAGTAAATGCCATGCATACTTGGTCAACAGCCATACAGGTCACACTGAGGGTGTCCGTATAAACAACTTTAACACTGTTACAAATATGCGCCACACTGTGAACCCACACCAAACAAGAATGACAAACACATTTCGGGAGAACATCCGCACCGTAACACAACAGAACAAATACCCAGAACCCCTTGCAGCACTAACTCTTCCGGGACGCTACAATATACTGCTACCCAAACCCCCCCCGCCCCACATCTCAACCTCCTCATGCTCTCTCAGGGAGAGCATGTCCCAAATTCCAAGCTGCTGTTTTGAGGCATGTTAAAAAAAAGAATGCACTTTGTGACTTCAATAATGAATATGGCAGTGCCATGTTGGCATTTTTTTCTTTAACTTGAGTTGATTTATTTTGGAAAACCTTGTTACATTGTTTAATGCATCCAGCGGAGCATCCCAACAAAATTAGGCATAATAATGTGTTAATTCCATCACTGTATATATCGGTATCGGTTGATATCGGAATCGGTAATTAAGAGTTGTACAATATCGGCAAAAAAGCCTTTATCGGACATCTCTAATAATCAATCAAATCAATTATTTTGCCCAGCCCTACAAGAGGTAGCAGCAAAACTATGAGGTGGTGAAAGATTACCAGAGGTCATGTTAGGATCGTGGTAGAGCTTCCAGCCTTCCAAAGTGGATGCTCTCCAGGCCTGTCCACAGCGTGTGCACAGCCTCTGAGCCTACACAAAAAAAGAAGAAAAAAGAGCTTTGAAAACCATTCTGGGTCAAAGGTAAAATTATCTCAGCCCTTTAAATACCTCTTCAGTCATCCCGGCTCGGATAAGAGTGAACAGGTTCTTCAGCAGACGGGCATCATCCTCTCGGTCCAGGTCGGCCAGGGGTCGCTGCTGTCGGAGTGGAGCGTCCGGGTCCTGAAAACATGCAAACATGAAATAGCGGAACTAGAATCAGCAAGGACACTGATGTTGTCATGGTAAAAGGCCTCTCACCAGCTCAGTGACCAGAGGGACAGTGAAGGAAGTGCCCCGCTCCCTCCTCAGCTTCAGTGCATGCTGGGTGTTCTCCCTAGCACACGCACACTTTAGACCAGGAACACCCGACATTCTAAGGCAAACTGACTACAACCTACCAGCAGACATTTTTGGCGTAATATTCAATATTGTCCGAAAAGGCTCCAATCTGATCCTTGGCGATGCTTTCCAGCCAATCAACGACCAACTAGAGGAGAAGTGATGTAGCAGTGAGTGAAGAACTAGTGGTCACTCTCAGAGCCCTGTTATGTTTGTTACCTGACTCTGACGTATGACAGCATCGTGCTGGAACATCCGCTCCACCACCACCTTCTCACTTTCACTGGGACTCTGTCACACACAAAGTTCAAGTGTATTTATTTCAGCAAACAAAAAAAACCCAAAATGTACCGTTCTTCCCGGACCATAGGCTGCACCGGATTATAAGGCGCACTGCCGATGAGCAGGTCTAGTCAGGTCTATTTTCATACAAAAGGCACACCGGATTATAAGGCGCAATAAAGCGCTCATATTATTTTATTATTTTTCTAAATGTAAAACACTTCCTTGTGGTCTACATAACATGTGATGGTGGTTGCTTGGTCAAAATGTTGCATAGATGATGTTTTACAAATCATCTTCAGCCGCTTTCTGGCAGTCACTTCAGGATGCGCCGTTTTGTGGGCGGTCTTATTTACGTGGCTCACCTTCGACGGTGTCTTTTCTCCGTCATCTTTGTTGTAGCGGTGTAGCGTGCAAGGACGGGAGTGGAAGAAGTGTGAAAATATGGAGCTAACTGATTTAATGACATTCAGACTTTACTTCAATCAAGGAGCATCTCCTCATCCGTGGCTCACTAGTGCAAAAACAACGCCGGAAATGTGTAACGTGAAAAACCGTCCGACCGGAACCCTCTAATAACTAAAGTTCCTTGGGTGAATAATGTAAACTCACTACACCGGTATGTGGTTAGAGTGTCCGCCCTGAGATCGGTAGGTTGGAGTTCAAATCCCAGCCGAGTCATACCAAAGACTATAAAAATGGGACCCGTTTCCTCCCTGCTTGGCACTCAGCATCAGGGGTTGGAGTTGGGGGTTAAATCACCAAAATGATTCCCAGGCGCGGCGCCGCTGCTGCCCACTGCTCCCCAAGGGGATGGGTCAAATGCAGAGGACAAATTTCACCACATCTAGTGTGTGTGTGACAATCATTGGTACTTTAATCTTAATCTTTAGCGCTTTCATGGCGAGTTTACTGACAGATATAAGTAAGAACTTTACACAACTTTATATTAAAAATGGCAAAAGCGGAGGATGAATGTCCCACAACAAGAAGATAGACAAAAAGAAGAAGCGTATCGACTACGGTGTCGTCACAGACTACAAAGGCGGACGCGCGCAAATTTTCAGGACTTATGCAGATCAGCAGGCACCAGAAGGTAAGAAAAGTTGCTTTTGAATAATATTGCAAAACAAAACGCCAGATAATATGTCTTACCTTATACACACCATAATAATACTTGTATGTTGAAGCACAGTACGATACAATCCATCAAGCCATCCATCATAGCTTACCAAAGTCGTACTAAAACATTTTGATAGATTTTTGGGCGCTGTGTAATGTTCTTTATTTTTAACATATAACATTTTGGTGTTGTTTACTTGAGTCATATTGCAGTCTACACGTATCTCTTATGTTAAAAATTAAAAAGTTAAAGTACCACACTAGGTGTGGCGAAATTATTCTCTGCATTTGACCCATCACTCTTGATCACCCCCTGGGAGGTGAGAAGAGCAGTGGGCAGCAGCGGTGGCTGTGCCCGGGAATCATTTTTGGTGATTTGACCCCCAATTCCAACCCTTGATGCTGAGTGCCAAGCAGGAAGGTAACGGGTCCCATTTTTATAGTCTTTGGTATGACTCAGCCGGGGTTTGAACTCACAACCTTCCGATCTAATGTGTGACAGCCATCATATTGCAGTCTACACTTATCTCTTATGTGTGACTGCCATCTACTGGTCACAGTTATTTCACCATGTACCAAATAAAATAGCTTTGAGGTCGGTAAGCACAACAAAAATTATTTCGTACATTAGGCGCACCGGGTGTAAGGCGCACTATCAAGTTTTGAGAAAATGAAAGGATTTTAAGGGCACCATATAGTCCGAAAAATAAGGTATGTTTTTTTGTTTGTTTTTAGAGAGTAAGGGCAATGCGTGTTGCGCCGAAAAGTCACTCACAGCCATGTCTACCATCATGTCATCTTCCAGCGCCAACTGGACTCTATCCCTGCAGAAAGAAGCAGTTGGTTAGCAAGTCAGACTCAGGTCATGTGACAACAGCAGGAAATGGACGCCCACTTGTAGAGGGAAGTGATGAGTCTCCAGGAGCAGTACTCCTGTTGCAGCAGCCAGTGGACGACTGCCGTCTTACTGTTCTGACCTGCTCGCAGCACCACTGACTGGAGCATTTCCACCTTAAACATGGCGGCAGAGGGAAGGTAAGTGGTCAACGTATTGCAATGGTAACGCTTTTTTCTGAAAAAAAAGATGGAGACAAGCCTACCTTGTCCAGACACAGTGTCTGGTAATCCTCCAGCAGCTCAAACACAGCAGAGGAGGAGTGTTTCAGAAAGGACGCAAGGAAATCTGGGAATAGACCAGTGGCCGCTGCAAGGACCAAGTATTACAGTGTCAGATGGCACAGCAGCGAGTGAGGTGAGGTGCGTTTGTTTCCCTCACCTTCCTCTCCGGGGTCATCTTCCTTCAACAAGGCAGAGCTAAGGTTGGTAATATCTTGCGTGAAGAAGCTGGTGTTTTCCAAACCCACAACGGGGGATATGTACATGCTGTTGGTCCAATCGCTGTCATCCAAATCCTAGCCACCCGGTAAAGTCATTGCAATGGCAATTTGTTGATAAGACACGAGCCTCATTAAGTGATCAATGTGAGACATTAGAGATGATGAGGCGTGCTTGTATACTTACCACACTGCTGAGCGCGTTTCTAGGTGTGTGCGTGTAGCGAGGTGTTCGGCCTGCTGGAGCCAAGATAGCAGACACATCCGGAATCCTGGGAGTTACTGAAAAAGACATTATAACACGAAATGTGGTTTGACGCCAAATAATGATTTGTAAGTGTGCGTTTTTTTCCTACCAGCTTGTCTGAAGAGGGAGGCGGGTGTGTTCTTCGGGGGGCGGGCCGGTGTTACCATGGAAACAACAGGACTACCTGTGCCAGGTGACGGGACTGAGCGCAAACGATCAGGAAAACAACACTTAAGGGTATGTTCACCGTGTTGATGTTGATAAGTCTACAGCCGGAAGTTACTAGACCAAAACAAGGCACACAAACACAGTTTTCCAGGATACATGCCACCTTCTTCCTCCTTCGACGGGCAGCGACAGTAACCTCGTCATCCCGAACCACTGGAGACAACAGCTGACTCTGATCCCTTATTCAAACAATGGTGAAGGACAAACCATGATTACTGATTTAGCACAGGTACAACAATAGATGAATAATGCTGTAATGTCACGTGCATAATGTACCACGTCAAAACCAGATTCCGATCTAACAATGGTCTTAACTCATTCTCCTTCTATGCCACATCAATATGGAATGCACTCCCAACAGTTGTGAAAGAAAGAGCATCTCTATCCTCCTTCAAAACCGCACTCAAAGAACACCTCCAGACAACTACAACCGTAGCCTAACCCCCTAACCCCACCATATCCCACTTCCCCGGATTGTAAATAATCAAATGTAAATAATAATAATAAAGACATTTCAAATTTGTAACGCACTTTACATTTGTTAAAATCTCAAAGTGCTACAAAGTATAACAAAAATTCAAAATAGAAAGTTAGAATATCAGTGTTTCCCAAACATTCATTTATTTGTGGCGGCCCAACACGAAAGAATTACGTCCGCCACAAATAAAAAAAATTAAAAAAATTTTAAAATATATATATATATTTTTTTGTCCTGTCCAGCTTCTCAGGCAAATCATATAGTTGATGTAGATGCCCATATAGGCTGTTCAGATTTATTTTACAAAAGAGAAGTGTAGGATACTTCTCTTGTTGCCTTATTTGTATTTGACCACTACTGTTTTCTGTTTATTTGTTACTGACTGTGGCAGGACACCTCTGCCTCTGTTTCACTTTATGTTGCTGGTAAATAATATGGTTGTAGTAGTAGGCTAAAGTTAAATTATTTAGTATGCACTAATTAAAGGGGCAGAGCTTTAAGAGACATTTTAGCTTTTATATTTTATAAGATATATTTTTTGTAAGAACCACAATTAATAAATATATTTCAGTGAATAACTTATTGTTCAAATCTGTATATAAATATGTACATAAAGTGTTGTAATTATATTGTAAAATGGATGGATGGATGGACGTTTAAAACAAAACTGTTATTATTAATTAGTAAGTATACATTTTTTGAGCCTTTTTAGAGAAAATCATATGATTGTAGTAAATTATGCAAATTGTTCGATGATGTCATGGTGACCACGCCCATAGCCACACCCCCAACGCCACAGGTATCTTGGCAGTTTACGGGAAACACTGAATATATAATAGAAAATTAAAATAGAAATGAAAACATGAAAAACACTTAGATAAACACTAAATAAAACAGAAACATAGATAAAAATAGAAATAAAAGCATGAAAGCACTCGATAAAAAACAGATAGGCAATCAGTGTATTTAAAAACAAGAAGGCAGAGAAATTAGATAAAAGCTGTGCTAAAAGGTGGGTTTTTAGTCCCTTCTTAAAACGGTCGACCGACTGTGGTGCTCTAAGATGGTCGGGGAGAGCGTTCCAGAGTTCGGGTGCGGTCAAGCAGAAAGCCCGGCGGCCCATTGATTGTAAATTTGTCCTGATGGGTTTGAGGAGGTTAGTATTTGAGGAGCTGAGGTTGCGGGTAGGAGGTTGAGGGGAAACTAGGTCCTTAGTTGAGGTAGGAGGGGGCGTTGCCGTAGATGTATTGGTGTGTTAGCAGGTTAATCTTGAATTGGGTCCGGGATGCAATAGGGAGCCAGTGGAGTGATTCGAGGATGGGTGTGATATGATCACGCTTGCGCACTCTCATCAGGATCCTCGCTGCGCTGTTTTGGATGTACTGGAGCTTTTTGAAGCTCTTTTTGGGGACCCTGACGAGAAGTGCGTTGCAGTAATCAAGCCTGGAGGAGATGATATACTTGTTCTTGTGCTTTCTGAACTCACTATGTTCACCGCTCGCTGTACATATCCTACGAAGTGAGACCGACACTGTTACAATGTCCATTTCTCAGATTATATAATTGTTGATGACTGGAATATGCTGATATCAACCCAACCTAACCCCCCCAAATCCCACCCCCCGGATTGTAAATAATTCCATGTATATAGTCTGATGACTAACTTGTGTGATGACTGTATTATGCTGATAGTATATATTTGTACCATGAATTGATTAACAACTTAAACAAGTTGAAAAACTTCTTCGGGTGTTACCATTTAGTGGTCAATTGTACGGAATAGTCTCCAGGTTGGGGAAGAGATCTTGCCCCAAGTGGAGGAGTTCAAGTACCTCGGAGTCTTGTTCACGAGTGGGAGAGGAGTGGATCGTGAGATTGACAGGCGGATCGCTGCGGCGTCTTCAGTAATGCGGATGCTGTATCGATCCGTTGTGGTGAAGAAGGAGCTGAGCCGGAAGGCAAAGCTCTCAATTTACCGGTCGATCTACGTTCCCATCCTCTTCTATTGTCATGAGCTTTGGGTTATGACCGAAAGGACAAGATCACGGGTACAAGCGGCCGAAGTGAGTGGCGGGTCTCTCCCTTAGAGATAGGGTGAGAAGCTCTGTCATCCGGGAGGAGCTCAAAGTAAAGCCGCTAGTGATGGGTCCAAGAACACCGATGCATCGGCGCATGCGTCGAGCTCATAGAGCAAAACCCTGTGTTGGTGCGCGTACCGCTTTTAGAAAGTCACGTGACCGATCATGAGCTGTTTCGGTCATGTGACCGATACGCGAACTGTGTCGCACTGACGCCTCCTCTGTGCCCTGTGAGCGGGTCTTTTCTACAGCCGGAGAAATAATAACTAAGAAGAGAAATCGTCTAAAATTTAATACGTTAGAAAAACTTCTTTTTTTTTTAAATAAAAATGTGTAAAAACATAAAATAAAATAAATCCCAGTCCACAAACATCCTCATTCACAACACATTCTCTTAGATTTCCATGTTATGATGCATGTTCACATTATTTATTGACTATCTAAAAAAGATAAAAAATATATTTTTATTTAAATGAATATATTAAATAATCCTAAAAGAAATAAAATGACTTGGTTTATATTATTGTATATACTAGGTCATAAAATCAGTGTCAGTTGAGTCGGTCCATAGGTTGCCTGTAGGGATTTTTAATGTCCAGCAGATGTCAGTATTTAGTGACACAGTATCGACACAGTATCAATACAGTTTTGCAATGTGTCAAAACGCTTCATGATGCCTCATCAACCCATCACTAAAAGCCGCTGCTCCTCCACATGGAGAGGAGCCAGATGAGGTGATTCGGGCATCTGCTCAGGATGCCACCCGAACGCCTCCCTAGGGAGGTGTTTGGGGCACGACCGAACGGCAGGAGGCCAAGGGGAAGACCCAGGACACGTTGGGAAGACTATGTCTCTAGGCTGGCCTGGGAACGCCTTGGGGATCCCCCGGGAGGAGCTGGACTACGTGGCTGGGGAGAGGGAAGTCTGGGCTTCTCTGCTTAGGATGCTGCCCCCGCGACCCGACCTCGGATAAGCGGAAGAAGATGATGGATGGATGGCTGTGCAATCTACTAATAAAAGCATCAATCAATCAAAGGTGTACCGTTACACCAATCGTATTTTAATTGACTAATCCTGGACTTTCATGTTTTGTAGTTTAAATCATAAATAAAGAAAAAGCACGCTGAGGTAACATGCAGTTTAATCACTGAGGTCATCACAACATTAACCAACACTTAGCCAGTTAGCTTCATTGTAAACGGGGTACGAAGCTAGCTACTTTAGCATAACTAGCCTGTACCAACGCGGTCAATCTAGGCAGAGAAGAGGATTTAATCTATGAGGATTAACACAATGACGCCATATCAACACAGTTGACTAATTCTTTCAAGCCGTAACACCTATGTGTGGTTTAAAAGGTGAAATAGTTAGCAGGTTCGTACCAGTCCATTGCAGAGATGTCACTTCCCGCTTCACGAGGTTCAACACATTTCTTCTTCGTGGAGTTTAGATGTAGGACCGGAAATATACACAGCGAATTAGAACTCTAGACAAAACAAAAATTATATAGGTTCTGAATATTCAATGTAGTTGTATCACATGTAATATCACATGATTTGAGGTTTTACTTTTGTACGAGTTTTTTGTTTTTTTTTATGAATTGGACAGACGTCTGCCACCGGGCCACTAGGTGTCACTGTGTCCCGCACACACATTTATTGCGGCGATGAAGAGAATAAGCAGGCTGAGAGGAAGGCTTTCTCCTGCGGAGCTCAGGACTACCTTCAGCTGAACTTTAGCCGAGCTTTGTGGTGGAACCCCCGCGGCTTACTGCAACTCCCAAGCGGGGGAAAAACTGGATCAGGACTGAAGGGTTGATCGTCCATGTGGGCCTCTCGGAACAACCAGTGACTTTCGGCACGTTTGGCCTGAGACCCGGGAAGGAGCAGGCAAAAGAAGGGCAGTAAGAAAAGATGATTTAGGACTCCAGGTAAAAAAAAAAAAAAAAAAAAACTTTTCTGGCTGCGTGGCAGGAGGAGACTGACAGTCAGCCCAAAAGACAATCATTTAAAATAAGAAAATCGCATACTTCCTTGTTTGGTTTCCTTGTGTATGAATCATATAGTGACATTCAATTGGCGGCACGGGGGCCAAATCCGAGTTCAGTATAAAACAAACATTTTTACAGCCAATTCTTAAAAACCCTAGAATGAACTTGGACCACCTTTAAAATCAGTGGCAGATCCTTGCATTGACATTTGAACTTTTCTAACGAGCATAGAACACTGGGGTCAAATTTGGGATTGACATAACCGAGGCGTTCCTCAAGGCACCCCTTTAAGTCCTCTGGAGCTGCAAAAAATGTAAAGTCTTATATAAGTGTTATAATGAAGGCAACACATGATGCAAGTGTCTATATTAGCTATATTAGCCTATTATCAAAATGTCTTTAAAAGTCTTATATAAGTGTTATAATGAAGACAACACATGATGTAAGTGTCTATATTAGTTATATTAGCCTACTATCAAAATGTCTTTAAAAGTCTTATATGAGTGTTATAATGAAGACAACACATGATGTAAGTGTTTATATTAGCCTACTATCAAAATGTCTTTAAAAGTCTTATATAAGTGTTATAATGAAGACAACACATGATGTAAGTGTTTATATTAGTCATATTAGCCTATTATCAAAATGTCTTTAAAAGTCTTATATAAGTGTTATAATGAAGACAACACATGATGTAAGTGTTTATATTAGCCTACTATCAAAATGACTTTAAACGTCTTATATAAGTGTTATAATGAAGGCAACACATGATGTAAGTGTCTATATTAGTTATATTAGCCTACTATCAAAATGACTTTAAAAGTCTTATATAAGTGTTATAATGAAGACAACACATGATGTAAGTGTCTATATTAGTTATATTAGCCTACTATCAAAATGACTTTAAAAGTCTTATATAAGTGCTATAATGAAGACAACACATGATGTAAGTGTTTATATTAGCCTACTATCAAAATGTCTTTAAAAGTCTTATATAAGTGTTATAATGAAGACAACACATGATGTAAGTGTTTATATTAGTTATATTAGCCTATTATCAAAATGTCTTTAAAAGTCTTATATAAGTGTTATAATGAAGACAACACATGATGTAAGTGTTTATATTAGCCTACTATCAAAATGACTTTAAAAGTCTTATATAAGTGTTATAATGAAGGCAACACATGATGTAAGTGTCTATATTAGTTATATTAGCCTACTATCAAAATGACTTTAAAAGTCTTATATAAGTGTTATAATGAAGACAACACATGATGTAAGTGTCTATATTAGTTATATTAGCCTACTATCAAAATGACTTTAAAAGTCTTATAAAAGTGTTATAATGAAGACAACACATGATGTGTCTATATTAGCTACATTAGCCTACTATCAAACTGACTTTAAAAGTCTTATATAAGTGCTATAATGAAGACAACACATGATGTAAGTGTCTATATTAGCTATATTAGCCTACTATCAAACTGACTTTAAAAGTCTTATAAAAGTGTTATAATGAAGACAACACATGATGTGTCTATATTAGCTATATTAGCCTACTATCAAACTGACTTTAAAAGTCTTATATAAGTGCTATAATGAAGACAACACATGATGCAAGTGTCTATATTAGCCTACTATCAAAATGACTTTAAAAGTCTTATATAAGTGTTATAATTAAGGCAACACATGATGTAAGTGTCTATATTAGCCTACTATCTAAATGACTTTAAAGGTCTTATATAAGTGTTATAATGAAGGCAACACATAATGCAAGTGTCTATATTAGTTATATTAGCCTATTATCAAAATGACTTTGAAAGTCTTATATAAGTGTTATAATGAAGGCAACACATGATGTAAGTGTCTATATTAGCTGTATTAGCCTACTATCAAAATGACTTTAAAAGTATTATATAAGTGTTATAATGAAGACAACACATGATGTAAGTGTTTATATTAGCCTACTATCAAAATGACTTTAAAAGTCTTATATAAGTGTTATAATGAAGACAACACATGATGTAAGTGTCTATATTAGCTATATTAGCCTACTATCAAAATGACTTTAAAAGTATTATATAAGTGTTATAATGAAGACAACACATGATGCAAGTGTCTATATTAGCTATATTAGCCTATTATCAAAATGTCTTTAAAAGTCTTATATAAGTGTTATAATGAAGACAACACATGATGTAAGTGTTTATATTAGTTATATTAGCCTATTATCAAAATGTCTTTAAAAGTCTTATATGAGTGTTATAATGAAGACAACACATGATGTAAGTGTTTATATTAGCCTACTATCAAAATGTCTTTAAAAGTCTTATATAAGTGTTATAATGAAGACAACACATGATGTAAGTGTTTATATTAGTTATATTAGCCTATTATCAAAATGTCTTTAAAAGTCTTATATAAGTGTTATAATGAAGACAACACATGATGTAAGTGTTTATATTAGCCTACTATCAAAATGACTTTAAAAGTCTTATATAAGTGTTATAATGAAGACAACACATGATGTAAGTGTCTATATTAGCTATATTAGCCTACTATCAAAATGACTTTAAAAGTCTTATATAAGTGTTATAATGAAGGCAACACATGATGCAAGTGTCTATATTAGCTATATTAGCCTATTATCAAAATGTCTTTAAAAGTCTTATATAAGTGTTATAATGAAGACAACACATGATGTAAGTGTTTATATTAGTTATATTAGCCTATTATCAAAATGTCTTTAAAAGTCTTATATGAGTGTTATAATGAAGACAACACATGATGTAAGTGTTTATATTAGCCTACTATCAAAATGTCTTTAAAAGTCTTATATAAGTGTTATAATGAAGACAACACATGATGTAAGTGTTTATATTAGTTATATTAGCCTATTATCAAAATGTCTTTAAAAGTCTTATATAAGTGTTATAATGAAGACAACACATGATGTAAGTGTTTATATTAGCCTACTATCAAAATGACTTTAAAAGTCTTATATAAGTGTTATAATGAAGGCAACACATGATGTAAGTGTCTATATTAGTTATATTAGCCTACTATCAAAATGACTTTAAAAGTCTTATATAAGTGTTATAATGAAGACAACACATGATGTAAGTGTCTATATTAGTTATATTAGCCTACTATCAAAATGACTTTAAAAGTCTTATATAAGTGCTATAATGAAGACAACACATGATGTAAGTGTTTATATTAGCCTACTATCAAAATGTCTTTAAAAGTCTTATATAAGTGTTATAATGAAGACAACACATGATGTAAGTGTTTATATTAGTTATATTAGCCTATTATCAAAATGTCTTTAAAAGTCTTATATAAGTGTTATAATGAAGACAACACATGATGTAAGTGTTTATATTAGCCTACTATCAAAATGACTTTAAAAGTCTTATATAAGTGTTATAATGAAGGCAACACATGATGTAAGTGTCTATATTAGTTATATTAGCCTACTATCAAAATGACTTTAAAAGTCTTATAAAAGTGTTATAATGAAGACAACACATGATGTGTCTATATTAGCTACATTAGCCTACTATCAAACTGACTTTAAAAGTCTTATATAAGTGCTATAATGAAGACAACACATGATGTAAGTGTCTATATTAGCTATATTAGCCTACTATCAAACTGACTTTAAAAGTCTTATAAAAGTGTTATAATGAAGACAACACATGATGTGTCTATATTAGCTATATTAGCCTACTATCAAACTGACTTTAAAAGTCTTATATAAGTGCTATAATGAAGACAACACATGATGCAAGTGTCTATATTAGCCTACTATCAAAATGACTTTAAAAGTCTTATATAAGTGTTATAATTAAGGCAACACATGATGTAAGTGTCTATATTAGCCTACTATCTAAATGACTTTAAAAGTCTTATATAAGTGTTATAATGAAGGCAACACATAATGCAAGTGTCTATATTAGTTATATTAGCCTATTATCAAAATGACTTTGAAAGTCTTATATAAGTGTTATAATGAAGGCAACACATGATGTAAGTGTCTATATTAGCTGTATTAGCCTACTATCAAAATGACTTTAAAAGTATTATATAAGTGTTATAATGAAGACAACACATGATGTAAGTGTTTATATTAGCCTACTATCAAAATGACTTTAAAAGTCTTATATAAGTGTTATAATGAAGACAACACATGATGTAAGTGTTTATATTAGCCTACTATCAAAATGACTTTAAAAGTCTTATATAAGTGCTATAATGAAGACAACACATGATGTAAGTGTTTATATTAGCCTACTATCAAAATGTCTTTAAAAGTCTTATATAAGTGTTATAATGAAGACAACACATGATGTAAGTGTTTATATTAGTTATATTAGCCTATTATCAAAATGTCTTTAAAAGTCTTATATAAGTGTTATAATGAAGACAACACATGATGTAAGTGTTTATATTAGCCTACTATCAAAATGACTTTAAAAGTCTTATATAAGTGTTATAATGAAGGCAACACATGATGTAAGTGTCTATATTAGTTATATTAGCCTACTATCAAAATGACTTTAAAAGTCTTATAAAAGTGTTATAATGAAGACAACACATGATGTGTCTATATTAGCTACATTAGCCTACTATCAAACTGACTTTAAAAGTCTTATATAAGTGCTATAATGAAGACAACACATGATGTAAGTGTCTATATTAGCTATATTAGCCTACTATCAAACTGACTTTAAAAGTCTTATAAAAGTGTTATAATGAAGACAACACATGATGTGTCTATATTAGCTATATTAGCCTACTATCAAACTGACTTTAAAAGTCTTATATAAGTGCTATAATGAAGACAACACATGATGCAAGTGTCTATATTAGCCTACTATCAAAATGACTTTAAAAGTCTTATATAAGTGTTATAATTAAGGCAACACATGATGTAAGTGTCTATATTAGCCTACTATCTAAATGACTTTAAAAGTCTTATATAAGTGTTATAATGAAGGCAACACATAATGCAAGTGTCTATATTAGTTATATTAGCCTATTATCAAAATGACTTTGAAAGTCTTATATAAGTGTTATAATGAAGGCAACACATGATGTAAGTGTCTATATTAGCTGTATTAGCCTACTATCAAAATGACTTTAAAAGTATTATATAAGTGTTATAATGAAGACAACACATGATGTAAGTGTTTATATTAGCCTACTATCAAAATGACTTTAAAAGTCTTATATAAGTGTTATAATGAAGACAACACATGATGTAAGTGTCTATATTAGCTATATTAGCCTACTATCAAAATTACTTTAAAAGTATTATATAAGTGTTATAATGAAGACAACACATGATGCAAGTGTCTATATTAGCCTACTATCAAACTGACTTTAAAAGTCTTATATAAGTGTTATAATGAAGACAACACATGATGTGTCTATATTAGCTATATTAGCCTACTATCAAACTGACTTTAAAAGTCTTATATAAGTGCTATAATGAAGACAACACATTATGTAAGTGTCTATATTAGCCTACTATCAAACTGACTTTAAAAGTCTTGTATAAGTGCTATAATGAAGGCAACACATGATGTAAGTGTCTATATTAGCTGTATTAGCCTACTATCAAAATGACTTTAAAAGTCTTATATAAGTGTTATAATGAAGACAACACATGATGTAAGTGTCTATATTAGCTATATTAGCCTACTATCAAACTGACTTTAAAAGTCTTATATAAGTGCTATAATGAAGGCAACACATGATGCAAGTGTCTATATTAGTTATATTAGCCTATTATCAAAATGTCTTTAAAAGTCTTATATAAGTGTTATAATGAAGGCAACACATGATGTAAGTGTCTATATTAGCCTACTATCAAAATGACTTTAAAAGTCTTATATAAGTGTTATAATGAAGACAACACATGATGTAAGTGTCTATATTAGCTATATTAGCCTACTATCAAAATGACTTTAAAAGTCTTATATAAGTGTTATAATGAAGACAACACATGATGTAAGTGTCTATATTAGCCTACTATCAAAATGACTTTAAAAGTCTTATATAAGTGTTATAATGAAGACAACACATGATGTAAGTGTCTATATAACCACCTTAGGTCCTTCTCTTTTTCATAATTTGAGCTATTCAAAAAAACTTGTGAGAGACTAACCATTTTGCAGGAGATTCTTAAAACACTAGAGTGCTGTCTCTTTGGCTAACATTTCTGCTGAAGGGCCCTTAAAAAACAGCAGATACCTCCTGTAATCTGACAAAATAAATACACCAAAATCAAATGTCTACTGGAGAGGACTTTGGTTATATATACAAAATAAGACTAATACTGAAGGTAGCAGTTAGCTTTCTGTAAATACGGGCCCCAAAACAATTTAATTGAATATCCCTGTCATCATTATATAAGTCATTACTATTGTGTATGTGGAATCCAACAGTCACCCCGTTTAATAACAGTTACACCAGCTTTATTACCAGCATAATTCATGTAAATGTTTACTTATTATTTGTGCGCTTAACATTGTTTTCTATAATTGTTGATTATATGATTAACCCGAATCAACTTTATTGGCTAAGTATGTTTTAACACACAGGTAATTGGACTTTGTAGACTGTGCTCTAGGGTTGTACCGTATATCGGTATTAGTATAGTAGTGCGATACTAATGAATCATATTCGGTACTATACCGCCTCTAAAAAGTACCGGTCGCCCGTCGTCACGTCGTGTTGTGGCTGGTTTTACGAGCAGAGGAGCATGTGCGGCAGCGCACAATCACGGAGTACTTACAAGCAAACACAGTGTGTAGACAGAAAAGGAAGAACGGATGCATTTTGGCGTAAAAACTAACGATAAAGGTGAAGCTATAACACTGAAACGCCCTCAGGAAGAGGTGCTTTAAGACATGGCTAGCTAGCTAACGTTTAAAGTCCATCCGCAGTCTGCAGTGTTTTAGCTACTTCTAAATCACTAATACTTGCCTCCATGGCGACAAATAAAGTACGTTTCTTACAAGTATCATCACCGCTAATGACGGCGTTCCTGAATGTAAACAAACGCCATAGGTGGATCCACACCTGACATCCACTGTAATGATACCAAGTACAGGAGCGTATCTAGTCGATACTACTATGATTACATCGATTCTTTTTAGCATCACAAAATCTTCTTTCTTTTTTTTTTAAATTTATATTATGTTTATAAACTCAGGAAATATGTCCCTGGACACATGAGGACTTTGAATAGGACCAATGTATGATCCTGTAACCACTTGGAATCGGATCGATACCTAAATTTGTGGTAAAGTATCCAAACAACAGAAGAATAAGTGATTATTACATTTTAACAGAAGTGTAGATGGAACATGTTAAAAGAGAAAGAGACCAGATATTAACAGTAAATGAACAAGTAGATGAATAATTCATTTTCTACCACTTGTTCTTAATAATGTTGACAAAATAATAGAATGATAAATGACACAATCTGGTAAATGGTAAATAGGTTGTACTTGTATAGCACTTTTCTACTTTTTTTAAGGAACTCAAAGCGCTTTGACACTATTTCCACATTCACACACACACATTCACACACGGATGTTATTGCATACGTCAGCAGACTAATTAGGAGACTTTGTTTGCTTACTTACTAATAAAAGACAAGTTGTCTTGTATGTTCACAATTTTATTTAAGGACAAACTTGCAATAAGAAACATATGTTTAATGTACCGGGAGACTTTCTGTTAAAAATAAATGCAATAATGCATTTTTTTGTAGTCCCCTCTATTCAGAAAAGTATCATAAGGACCGAAAAGTATCGAAATACATTTTGGTACCGGTACCAAAATATTGGTATTGGGACAACACTACTGTGCTCTCTTTGCTCAATGCAAGAAACAAAGAAAAGCATAATTAACATGTAATGATATGCATCAGTCTGACAATAATGTGGTTGAAATTATGATCACGTGTCTTATAACTGCTGTCAAAATAGTTGTATTTCTGCAATATGTTTGAATGTTCACTGACTCTCTTTTCTCATTTTGAAGAGCTGCTCATAAATATTCTCATCGGAGTGGGACGTTGTTACGAAACATCCAGCATCATGGCGGCCGAGAAACTGCTCAGCCTATCCCCCCGCAGGCGCATCATTGTCGGCCTGCTGGCCAACCTGCTGTCCTCCATCTGCATCGTCTTTCTCAACAAGTGGATCTATGTGCACTACGGCTTCCCCAACATGACCCTCACCCTCATCCACTTTGTGGTCACCTGGCTGGGACTGTACATCTGCCAAAAGTTTAACATTTTCTCCCCCAAAAGCCTCCCCGTGAGGCGCATCGTGTGGTTAGCGCTGAGCTTCTGCGGCTTTGTGGCCTTCACCAATTTGTCCCTGCAGAACAATTCCATTGGGACGTACCAGCTGGCCAAAGCCATGACCACGCCGGTCATCATCCTCATCCAGACCACCTACTACAAGAAGACCTTCTCCACCAAGATCAAACTCACACTGGTGATCTTCTGTTGTCTTTCATTGAGCTCACAACATTATTGTGTGAATGCTCCAAAACATTCACACATATGGTTTTCTACACCAAAATTCATCTATTTATTATTCAACTTCTTCTCCTCCAAATTTTGGCGCGCTCTACCTTCCACATTTTTCATCCGATTCAAACCGTCCCTGTTCAGCCTATTTGGGAATTAGGGGCTTTCCCTTTACAAATTCCAAAAATTTCCAAATTTCCCAGAATTCCAGGTTTTCCGGGACATTTTTCTCATTCAAAATGAATTGGCCATTTTTCAAACTTCCACCATTGCCACATTTTTCAACCATTCCACCTTCAACATACTCCACTCATCCTGCACATTCAAACTATCATTTTTTTGAAGTTAAAAAAAATTCCAGGAATTCCCGTTTTTTTCAAACCTTTTTTTCAACCTTTTTTCTGTCGACTACTCTTTCCACATTTTTCAACCGTTCCCCTGCCAAATGTTCCTCTTAATCAGGACAAAAAAACAAAGTTGTTTTTTGAACAGGAAAAATTACAGTTTTTCCCGAAATTTCAGGAATTCCCTAATGACCTTCTCAGTGGCCTTGTGGTTAGAGTGTCCGCCCTCAGACTGGTAGGTCGTGAATTTTCAAAACTTGACAGTGCGCCTTATAACCCGGTGCGCCTAAAGTACGGAATAATTTTGGTTGTGCTTACCGACCTCAAAGCTATTTTATTTGGTACATGGTGAAATGTTAAGTGTGACCAGTAGATGGCAGTCACCAATAAGAGATACGTGTAGACTGCAATATGAGATGGGTAGGTTGTGAGTTCAAACCCCCGGCCCAGTCATACCAAAGACTATTAAAATGGGACCTATTGCCTCCCTCAGCATCAAGGGTTGGAATTGGGGGTTAAATCACCAAAATGATTCCCGAGCGCGGCCACCGCTGCATCTCACTGCTCCCCTCACCTCACAGGGTGTGAACATGGGGATGGGTCAAACGCAGAGGATAATTTCACCACACCTAGTATGTGTGTGACTACCGTTGGGACTTTTAACTTTAACTTTTATTACCATTTCTCAATTAAAAATGTTACTACTTCAACATTTCTCGACCAATTTGAAAAATTCCAACACCAACCATTCAGAACATTCAAATTGTTTTGCATTTTCCGAAAAATGCCCTTTTTCCCCCGAAATTCCCAAGTTCCCATGAAATTCCCATTGAAATCAATGGGACATTTTTCAAAGTTCCACATTTTTTTATCCAATTCAAACCGTTCAAACTTCAACATTTTCAGCCTGTTCAGGGATTTTGTGATCCTATTCAACAATTGTAAAAAAAAAATCCCAGATTTCCCAGAATTCTCAGTTTTTATGGACATTTTCCCCATTCAAAATGAGTTATCCATTTTTCACACATGTTTGAACCTATTCAAAGCATTCCAACATCAACACATTCCACTCATCCTGGACATTCAAACTAACACTTTCCCAAGTTCCAAACCAAATTCCGGTTTTCCTGGAAATTCAAATTCTTCAACATTCAAACCATTCCAACATTCAAACTATTCTTCCATTCATACTACATTCTGTCAGCATTTCAGTTCAACTTCAGCAATGGAGCATTCACACGCAATTCCTTCAGGAATGATCTCATTTAGTTATATCATGAGTTGCATCACATGTCTTTCTTTCTGTTTTTAACCGGTTCAGGTGCCAATAACATTAGGTGTGCTTTTGAACTCGTACTATGACGTAAGGTTCAACGTGCTGGGTACGGTTTTTGCCACCCTGGGTGTTCTAGTGACGTCCCTCTACCAAGTGGTAAGTTAACAGTAGTCCGAGGGGAATGACGTATCTCTGAAGTGTAGTACTACAATGCAGTCTCTCTCTTATAGTGGGTGGGTGCGAAACAACATGAGCTCCAGGTGAACTCCATGCAGCTTCTTTACTACCAGGCTCCTCTTTCGTCAGGCTTCCTGCTTTGTGTTATTCCTTTCTTTGAGCCACTGACTGGAGACGGAGGAATATTTGGACCCTGGTCTCTCCCTGCTCTGGTTAGTAAATATAACTTGTTTTCATGCCGAGTATTGGGACTCTGTGTTTAAGGGTGGTCAGGGAAACTAACTCTGTTTTTCAGATGACAGTGTTTTTCTCCGGAGTGGTGGCATTCCTGGTCAACTTGTCCATCTACTGGATCATTGGAAACACATCAGCTGTTACGTATCCTAAAATACATGAGAACGGATAGGTGGTGTCAGTTTGAATATGTTTTTTCTTGACTCGAGCGTTTCCAGCTACAACATGTTCGGCCATTTTAAATTCTGCATCACTCTGACTGGAGGTTACGTGCTGTTCCAGGACCCGCTGTCACTCAACCAGGTGAGACTGCCTGCACTATACTTGATCGACCGATTATCAACTGGGCCGATTAATGGTGCCAATATTTGGCATTTTGACATACAGTACAGGCCAAAACTTTGGACACAACTTCTCATTCAATGCGTTTTCTTTATTTTCATGACTATATACATCGTAGATTGTCACTGAAGGCATCAAAACTATGAATGAACACATGTCGAGTTATGTACTTAACAAAAAAAAGGTGAAATAACTGAAAACGTGTTATATTCTAGTTTCTTCAAAATAGCCACCCTTTGCTCTGATTACTACTTTGCATACTGTCAGGTTCAAACACTGATGACATCTATTAAACAGACAAGAAGCAAGGAATTAAACAGAGACAGAATTCAATTTAGCTCATTGAGGAGAAACGTCTGGGCTGTACTCATTGTACAGCAGGGGTGGGAAATTAATTATTACCGGGGGCCGCATCAGCAACCCGAGCACTGCTGGAGGGCCACATCGACAATATTTCAATTGCATTTTGCTCAATATTATTTTTGATGTATACCGTAAGATTAATAATAATAATAATAATACTTTCATTTAACCTAACTTAACTTTATACCAAAAGCACTGCTTTGGAAATCATTTGTACCCCTTTCAGAGATCACATTTAGTTCCCCTTAAACATCCTCATGTTGCACAATGAAATGTAAGCATAAGATGAAGTGTGCATTCCTGTAACTTTCTCTAGTAACAGCATTCCATGATTAATATCAATAAATTAACATTAATAATAAATGACCGTAGAATAAGCACACGTATGACTGAGGAGTCATAGTGTAACTTTGTGTGGTGTTTGAGTTGTCCGACTTTTTGTGTGGCCATAAACGCACCAGTGGTTTAGTGGTATGCATGTTGGTGACGGATGACAAGTTGGTTTTGGCCTGGTTTGTACGGCAGAAAATGTCAACATGGCACTGCCATATTTATTATTGAAGTCACAAAGTGCATTATTATTTTTAACATGCCTCAAAACAGCAGCTTGGAATTTGGGACATGCTCTCCCTGAGAGAGCATGAGGAGGTTGAGGTGGGCGGGGTTGTGAAATGAAAATAAAGAAAATGCATTGAATGAGAAGGTCTGTCCAAACTTTTGGCCTGTACTGTACATTCAGTATAAAAAAAAGCTTTCGGAATAAAGACACAAATTAACCTCCATAGTTATCGGCCTCCTTGACTACTAATAATCGGTATCATCCATGAAAAATACATATCGAATGATCTCTTGTTTAAACCAAAAGTTTTGTGATTTTCATTGCTGTCATTCTATGCTACTCACAGGCTTTTGGGATCATCTGTACTCTGGTGGGAATCTTGTCATACACTCACATCAAGCTGGTGGAACAAGAGGAGGGAAAGAGTCGCCTGGCTCAGAGACCATAGGCCCACTCAGCTGTCAATTATCCGCATGGACTCCAATGAGGGACTTTTTTGTATAAATCTTTATTTTGTTATGAGTATTTTTTTTAAATAAGGACTATAGGACACTGACAGTAATACATCGCTCCAGAAGAGTGAAATGAGAACGGCTATAGAAGGCTTCCATGATGCAATATAAAAATCACAAGCAGTGAATTATGAAGGCATCCAGCTGTAAATAAAGTTATTTCTGTTTTCAATTGCACTGTTCCAAACTTGACTGTGAGTAGAAAACTTAAACGCCACTTCTCTTTGTTTTCATGAAATAATTACAATCTTATATGTTGTTGTTGTTGTGTCAGTTTGACCCATTTATTGACAATCTGGAAAGCAGGTAAAAGTATTGTCACACACCAAAGGTAAATTTAATGAGTTAATTTGAATTATGACTGAAATCCTATTTTATAGTGGATGATATGTGTCGTTAAAAGTGAAAACTATTGGTGATAGATGCAACTTTTTACGTTGTGTTTTATGGCTTTGCTTGTTATAATATGACGTTATGTAACATGCTACAAAAGTGGTACTAGAGAAAGGCTGGGCGTTGCCCATCAATATTATAAAATATTTCGAATTTTAGAAAATATAAATATCTCCAAGATAAACATAGTACGTGTGTTACTCTGTGGATTATACCAGTGGTCCCCAACCACCGGGCCGCGGCCCGGTACCGGTCCGTGGATCGATTAGTACAGGGCCGCACAAGAAATAAAAAAAATAAAAAAAACATTTTTTTATCAAATGAAAATAAAAAACACAAGATACACTTACAATTAGTGCACCAACCCAAAAAAAACCTCCCTTCCCCATTTACACTCATTCATACTCATTCGCACAAAAGGGTTGTTTCTTTCTGTTATTATTTCTGGTTCCTACACTATATATCAATATAGATCAATACAGTCTGCAGGGATACAGTCCGTAAGCACACATGATTGTATTTTTTTCTGCCAAAAAAAAAAAAAACTTTTTATTTTTTATTTTTTAAATACCCCCTCCGGTCGGTGGGACAAATTTTCAAGCGTTGACCGGTCCGCAGTTACAAAAAGGTTGGAGACCACTGGATTATACTGTATAAAACCACTTTTTTTTTAGTAAGGCATAATTTTGAACAACCACAAAGGGGTCTTTCACGTCAACACGGAAAAGTGAACACTATTGGTGATAGATGCAACTTTTGACGTTGTGTTTCATGGCTTTGCTTGTTATAATATGACGTTATGTAACATGCCACAAAAGTGGTACTAGAGAAAGGCTGGGGCGTTGCCCATCAAAATTATAAAATATTTCGAATTTGAGAAAATATAATATCTCCAAGATAAACATAGTACGTTTGTTACTTCTGTGGATTATACTGTATAAAACAACTTTTTTTTTTTTTTTTAGTAAGGCATCATTTTGAACAACCACAAAGGGGTCCTTCACGTCAACACGGAAGTCAAACGTCGATGACCGATGTTTGTTTTGCTACCATTAGCAGGTAAATAGATGTATTTGGACTATTTCACATACTTATATACATGTCACACCCCGCATGGACTTATAGTGAACACCATTTAAGTACTAATTGTATAAGCAAACACTAACTAGATGTTTACCGACGTCCAAGCTTTTTGTTTACATTTTGTTGTAAGGCGTCCATTCTAGTGGCCTAGCTTGTGTGTTAGCCATGCTAAGTGTTTTTGGGGAGGACTTTTTTAACGAGAGGGCAACTGGAAAGTGATTTATGCTCGTCTGTTTTACTGTTTACATAAATGTAGAATGGACGTTTGTTCGCAACTGTGTGTGTGTGTATTTCAGGTTAAAAAAACAGTGCTAGTCACGATGATGTAGCTAACAAATGGCGTATGCTTTTGGGTACGCAAAGTGCGGCTGGAGATGCATTGGTAGCTCACATGCGGCATTTAAAACAGCCTGCCAGCAGAACATTGGCAATTAATTCTCGGGCCACACCGACAATAACAAATTACAAGAAAAAAAGTGAAAATACTTGTGTGTTTGGAAAAATTTAGTGACATTCATCCATCCATCCATTTTCTACCGCTTGTCCCTTTTGGGGTCGCGGAAGCATACTTGCCAACCTTGAGACCTCAGAATTAGGGAGATATTCAAAAGGCCCGCTGGGGGTTATATATATAATACATGTATATATATTTTGATTGATTGATTGAAACTTTTATTAGTAGATTGTACAGTACAGTACATATTCCGTACAATTGACCACTAAATGGTAACATCCGAATAAGTTTTTCAACTTCTTTAAGTGTGGGTCCACGTTAATCAATTCATGGTACAAAATATATTCATTCATGGAGTTAAAGCAATTTCAACTGCACGATGTGATCAACTTTAAAATTGCTCAAATTATGTTTAGGGCATCCCAAAACTCTCTACCATCCAATATACAGAACCTATTCCAGGATAGAGATGCTCACCATAGTTACAGTTTAAGAGGAAACAACAAATATTTGCCTGAATTTACAACTTTAAAATCAATGTGCATTTCAGTGAGTGGAGTCACTCTGTGGAACAACTTAGGTGACGAGTTAAAAACCTGTTCTAACATGATTCCATTTAAAAGACTGTTTAAAAAAGAAGTACAGAAGAAGTACAAGGAGGAAAGAGAGTGATGCACAGAGCGATGGGAGAGAGGTGTATGGTCAGAGAGTGTTTGGGCCTGTGTGTGTGTGTGTGTGTGTGTGTGTGTGTGTGTGTGTGTGTGTGTGTGTGTGTGTGTGTGTGTGTGTGTGTGTTTTGTCTCGTCTTGTCTTGTCTCATAGTAACAGTGGTACTATTGTTTGGTAGTGTACAGGAGCTTTTCTTGTTTTTGTTTGTATAGTATTGTTCTTGTATTATATTGTTTATGTTAAATGTGGAATGAGTGAGAGGCGTTGGGATATTATAAGCATCTGCTTCATCCAACCCCTTTTCAAGCCTTGCATAAATGTCTCCCCAAAATGTTAAAAAAAATGTGTGTTGTATTGTGCAGTTTTGAAATAAATACTTCAATTCAATATAGACTATCAGCATAATACAGTCATCACACAAATTAATCATCAGAGTATATACATTGAATTATTTACATTATTTACAATCCGGAGGGTGGGGCGGGGGGTTAGGTTGGGTTGCTATCAGCACTTCAGTCATCAACAATTATATCATCTGAGAAATGGACATTGAAACAGTGTAGGTCTGACTTGGTAGGATATGTACAGCGAGCAGCGAACATAGTGAGCTCAGAAAGCATAAGAACAAGTATATACATTTGATTATTTACATTTGATTAATTACAATCCGGGGATGTGGTGGGGGGAGGGGGTTAGGCTAGGGTTGTAGTTGACTGGAGGTGTTCTTTTAGTGCGCTTTTGAAGGAGGATAGAGATGCACTTTCTTTTACACCTGTTGAGAGTGCATTCCATATTGATGTGGCATAGAAGGAGAATGAGTTAAGACCTTTGTTAGATCGGAATCTGGGTTTAACGTGGTTTGTGGAGCTCCCCCTGGTGTTGTGGTTATGGCGGTCATTTACGTTATGGAAGTAGTTTGACATGTACTTCGGTATCAGGGAGGTGTAGCAAATTTTATAGACTAGGCTCAGTGCAAGTTGTTTTGTGATGCATTAAACAATGTAACAAGGTTTTCCAAAATAAATCAACTCAAGTTATGGGGAAAAAATGCCAACATGGCACTGCCATATTTATCATTGAAGTCACAAAGTGCATTATTTTTTTTAACATGCCTCAAAACAGCAGCTTGGAATTTGGGGCATGCTCTCCCTGAGAGAGCATGAGGAGGTTGAGGTGGGCGGGATTGGGGGGGCGGGGTTTTTGGGGTAGGGGGTAGCGAGGGATGTATATTGCAGAGTCCCGGAAGAGTTAGGGCTGCAAGGGGTTCTGGGTATTTGTTCTGTTGCGTTTATGTTGTGTTACGGTGCGGATGTTCTCCCGAAATGTGTTTGTCATTCTTGTTTGGTGTGGGTTCACAGTGTGGCGCATATTTGTGACAGTGTTAAAGTTATTTATACCGCTACCCTCAGTGTGGCCTGTATGGCTGTTGACTAAGTATGCTTTGCATTCACTTATGTGTGTTAAAAGCCGTAGATATTATGTGACTGGGCCGGCACGCTAAGGAAGTGCCTTTAAGGTTTATTGGCGAAAAAATTACATATATATATATATATATATATATACATATATATATATATATATATATATATATATATATATATATATATATATATATATACATATATATATATATATATACATATATATATATATATATACATATATATATATATATATATATATATATATATATATATATATATATATATATATATATATATATATATATATATATATATATATATATACATATATATATATATATATATATATATATATATACATATATATATATATATATATATATATATATATATATATATATATATATATATATTGAGATAGGCTCCAGCCGCAACCCCAAAAAGGGACAAGCGGTAAAAAATGGATGGATATATACTTGCTGCTTACTTTAAAAAATATATATATATAATATTTAACAATTTAATGTTAAAATATGGGAAGACTCCGTATTATAAGGGACGGGTGGCAACCCTATACATGTCCTAATTGTCCTACTTTTCCTGTTTGCTTCTTTTAGTATGCCTGCTGAACGTCGGCGCTCAATAAACATGGACGAGAAAGATGTGGCCTCCTTCAGTGCCAAGGACAAAGAGAAAGACAAAGATGGGGAGAGGAAACCAGCACCGCCGCGGGACAAAGCAAAAGACGAGGCCAAGATGAGCAGCAAAAAAGACGGCGGAAAAGACGAGAAGAGGAAGCGCGTGGAGGAGGAAAAGAAGAAGAAAGAGGAGAAGGAGCGAAGAAAGAAGGAGGAAGAGAAACAGAAAGCAGAGGAAGAGCAGAAGCAGAAAGAAGAGGAGGAGAAGAGGCAGCAAGAGGAGCAGGAGAGGAAGCTTCAAGAGGAGGAGACCAAGAGGCAACGGGAGGAGGAAGAAGCTCTCCTGAAGTACGTGAATGAGCATCATATTTCCCTATATTTATAATTTACTATTTTGAGTCAAATATTGTGACACTCAGAGAAAGCAGTAAAGATTGGCTCAAATATGTTGTCTTTTGCTGACAAGATTAAATGAATATGATCTCATTGTTGCAGGGAACAGGAAGAGGGGAATCAGCTGCACCAGGAGGCCTGGGAGCGCCACCACACCAGGAAGGAACTGCGCAGCAGGAACCAGAATGCCCACGAGGCTCGGCCCGAAGAAGCCTTCTTCACCCGACTGGACTCCAGTCTGAAAAAGAACACGGCCTTTGTCAAGAAGCTGCGCACGCTCACTGAACAGCAGCGCGACTCGCTCTCCAACGATTTTGCCTCCCTCAACCTGAGCAAGTACATCGGCGAGGCGGTGAGCTCCGTCGTGGAGGCCAAGCTGAAGATCTCGGACGTGGGCTGCTCCGTCCACCTGTGCTCCCTCTTCCATCAGAGGTACGCCGAGTTTGCTCCGCTACTTCTGCAGGCCTGGAAGAAGCACTTTGAGGCCAGGAAGGAAGACAAAGCGCCCAATGTAAGCAAGTTGCGCACAGACCTGCGCTTCCTGGCCGAGCTCACCATCGTGGGATTCTTCACCGACAAAGAGGGTCTGTCTCTCATATACGAGCAGCTGAAGAACATTATCAACACCGATCGCGAGACGCACACTCACGTGTCGGTGGTGATCAGCTTCTGTAAGCACTGTGGCGACGATATCGCCGGCCTTGTGCCCCGCAAGGTGAAGGTGGCTGCTGAGAAGTACAAGCTGACCTTTCCTCCCAGTGAGATCATCAACACGGAGAAGCAGCAGCCCTTCCAGAACCTTCTGCGGGAGTACTTCACATCCCTCACTAAACACCTGAAGAAGGACCACAGAGAGCTGCAGAACATTGAAAGGCAGAACAGGTGAGACCAGTTGTTCTTTTGTCCCACATTGAATATTTTTAAAAGACCCCTCTAATGCTGACAACTTTGGCACTTATTTCATAGTCCTGGACCTAAAAATTGTCTGCATATCAAATTCCCCTCCAAAATAGTCAGAATGGTGATTTGAGGCTTGTTTTCTAAAGTGTTTAGCATGTTTGGAACACCCAATTTTAGCTCCAAAATGTGGGCGAGCCTGCACCAACTTGCTAAAGCAGGGGTGCCCATTACATAGATCGCGAGCTACCGGTCAATCGCGGAGGGTGTGTCAGTCGATCGCCAGCCAGGCATTAAAAAAATAGACCTAAAAATTTGCGATCATCAATCTTCACCAAGACGTCACTTTATTGACATTTACGGCACCTGAGGGTCTTGTGAGATGACACCGGCTGCTGCGAGCTCATTATTAAGAAAAAATGACCGACAGGAAGGCGAGAAGAAACACTTTTTATTTCAACAGACTCTCGCGCCGTACCTGCCGTCAAAACTCTAAAAACCAAATGCACAGTTCCTATCTTCACAATAAAAGTGCTGCTTCATCCTGCCTGCACTAACAAAATAAGAGTCTCAGAAAGCTGACATGTATTTCTTGTAAAGTGTATAAAAACGAGTATGGAAGCTGGACAAATAAAATGGCATAAAGCAACCACTTTCATGTGGTGTTGGACAGAAAGGAGGACTTTTTTTCTCCTCCATTTGAAAATGTGGAGGTTATCATCACTACTGTCTGATTCTAATCAATGCAAGATAGATAGATAGATAGTACTTTATTGATTCCTTCAGGAGAGTTCCCTCAGGAAAATTTAAAGTCATCAGAATCAGGCAATATACCAACTAATATTCTTGTCTTCATGAAAGAAAGGAATCTATATGTGTTAAACATGCTTGTATTATCATTAAACACCTTTAACTTGTTAACTGAAACGTTTCTTTAATGAATAAATATAAATTATATATATGAATGAGGTAGATCCCCTCGACTTGGTCAATTGAAAAGTAGCTCGCCTGCAGAAAAAGTGCCACCGACTGAAGACTGGAGGCAATTTAATTTAATATTGCGTAGAATGTGTTTTGGAAGCATCTTCACCTCTAATAGCAATATTTTTGCGCAGAATTTTAAGCAAATAGACAAATATGGCTGCCAGATACATTATTGGAACACAACTAAAGGGGTCAGCCTGTCTACATTTCCAAATGATGGAAAAATGAGGAATGTATGGACCTCTCCAGTCAAACTGATGCATGCAAAATGGGATTTGGGGATTCATTTGCAGCCATCATTTTAATGAGTTTGGATGACATTTTTTTTTAAGATATCCAGCCAAATGCGAACCCGAAAATAAGTACAACCCTCACAGGGGAAAAACTGAGTCAGGACCTGTTGAAAAACAGAAAGAAGGGCACACCCGGCGCTCAAAAATGAGAGAAATACAAAATAAGCCGCTACAAATCTACTTTGTGTCCTCTTCTACTGATGTTTTCCTCAAGGTGTAAGTGCAAATGCTGAAGGAGCATGAGGAAATACGTGCTAAAGTGTTTATGGAATGGCAGGAAAGTGTGCAAAGGGCAATTCTTTTATATGTATTATTTGCTCATAATGTTAATTAACCACATCCGTTTTGAAGTAATAATGAACCAGGGCGACAAAAACATGCAATTAAATGATCAAAATAATAGTTTTACATGCCTTTAGCTACACTGTCTAGTCTATGTGAGGAAATGCACTCCAGTTCTGTAGAAAAAAACAATAATAGCAACACAAAGTTTTGTCTTTTAAAAACAACAACAAAAATATATAATATATATAACATACATATGTGTGTGCGTTTTATATATAGTTGACGCAGGGGTAGATCTTGCTCTTGTTTTTGGCTGAGACCAGGCATTTTGGGCTTGGAATTATTCCATGTATATAATATTGCTAGTTGATGAGCCTGACACACTTATGAATTTGGAATAATTTCATCAATCACAGTTGACGTTATTGAGGGATATATATTGTTTTAGCCTGTCTGTGTGGCAGAAATACTAATCATTTCAGGGATGCAAAACTTGAGGGAGCTATTTGTTTATTCAACATTACATGAGATGCCAAGGAACTTCCTGCACTTTAGTTTTTTGTTTGTTTTTAATTACTTGTTTTTTGAATAAACATGCTACAGGCTTTTACACAAAGTTAAGTGGTGGAGTTTGTTACAGTAGTATTCTGAATTTTTATATGTACAATACAGGCCAAAAGTTTGGACACACCTTTTTTTTTTCAATGCGTTTCTTTATTTTCATGAGTTTTTACATTGTAGATTGTCACTGAAGGCACCAAAACTATGAATGAACACATGTGGAGTTATGTACTTGACAAAAAAAGGTGAAATAACTGAAAACATGTTTTATATTCTAGTTCCTTCAAAAGAGCCACCCTTTGCTCTGATTACTGCTTTGCATTCTCTTGATGAGCTTCAAGAGGTAGTCACCTGAAATGGTTTTCACTTCTCAGGTGTCATAGTTTTGATGCCTTCAGTGACAATCTACAATGTAAATAGTCATGAAAATAAAGGAAACACATTGAAATGAGAAGGTGTGTCCTAACATTTGGCCTGTACTGTATGTCAATATGTCACTTTTACTGTAAATAGATATCGGCTCCAAATATCAGTTATCGGCCTCATTTACTAGTAATAATCGCCCTGAAAAAAAACGTGATTTATCTACTATTTACTTAAAAATGAATTGATATTACTGCCAGATTCATTTTGAGGAGCGCAAATACATAAAGAGAACTTGTTAGTGAAATTTCAGTCATCAGGACACTATGGATACATTAAGATCAATTTAACTTCCTGTGCTCTTCAGGCGTATCTTACATTCAAAAGGGGAGCTGAGTGAGGATCGCCACAAACAGTACGAGGAGTTTGCCACCTCCTATCAGAAGCTGCTGGCCAACACTCAGTCGTTGGCTGATCTGCTGGATGAAAACATGCCAGAGTTACCTCAGGACAAGACCGTGCAGGAAGGTCAGTCTGCTTTTCTACTCCTAATCCGCGCTCAGCGTCAACTGACATGTGCTGCCGTGTTTTTCTCTCAGAGCACGGTCCTGGCATTGACATTTTCACCCCTGGTAAGCCGGGAGAGTACGACCTGGAAGGTGGGATCTGGGAAGACGAAGACGCTCGGAACTTCTATGAGAACCTGGTGGACCTGAAGGCTTTTGTCCCCGCCATCCTCTTCAAGGACAACGAGAAGGGTGGCCAGGCCAAAGACAAGGATGACGCCAAAGGTGTGTTTTGAATGTACAACTGTCGAAGTGGGCTCACTCATCCTGATCGTCTTGATGCTGCCTGTGTCAGACGGCAAAGAGGGCAAGGAGGCCGCCAGCACCACGGAGGAGCTGGAGCTGGAGCTGGAGGCTCTGGACATCGCAGATGAGCCTCTAGAACTAGAGGGAGCCGACGAAGCAGAGAGTGAAGAACTGGCCAAAAAGCTGATGGATGAGCAGGGTGAATTTACACAAACATTTTTAATCATCTTAGATTTTAAGATACAGTATACTTAATAACATTGTATTTATGTTTTTTAGAGCAAGAGGATGAGGAGGCCAACACCGGATCTCACTTGAAGCTGATTGTGGACGCCTTCATCCAGCAGCTTCCTAACTGTGTGAACCGTGACCTCATCGACAAGGTGACCAGAAACAACTTAACAGTAATACCTCGGTTTCTGTTAGAAATCTGGTTCAAAATGTCAGAAGAAAACCAAAGCAATTTTTCCATAAAAAAAATCATGCAAATTTATTTATCTTTCCAGCCAACCAAATATTGAAAGACAAAACACATTTATAGAGAGTATTGATAGTTTTCAGGCATGTGAATTTTCCGCGTTTTTAAACATTTATTTTCACGTCAAAATATAACTTTTTTACTAAAATATCAATAAAAATGTAATATAAACAAAATGTGTTCAACGCTCGACTCAGCCCCAGCCCAGGTACTCGCTGTTCCGCTTGCCTAAATGCCGCACTGAGGTGCAGGGCGGAGAGACGATCAGGAGCACCGAAAGCTCCAATCTAGTTAGCTTAGTTCAGGGATGTCAAGGTTTGCATTGAGGGCCACATGGCAGTTATGGCGGCCATCATAGGGCCGTTTGTAACAGCGAATAATGTATGAATTTGCCTCTGGATTTCATTATTAATTATATAAAAAAAATTAAGCAGACTGTCAATTTCACAGTAAAAACTTTACATTTACAAAATTTTACTGTAAAATATAGTGTTTTTTACATTTTTTAAAACAGTACCACAGTTTTTTGGGGAGGTTTTTACAGAAAAAGCTGGCAGCTTAGTTGCCAGAATTTTTCTGTGAAATTTACATTGGTTTTTACAACATTAACATATTGTTAATGGAAAAAACTGTACATGCTATTTTCTTAGTCTGGCAACTTAGCTGCCAGTTTGTACCGTCTTTCCATTTACAGTAATAAATACACTGTTAAAAATAACAGATTTTACAGTCAAAAACTGGGAGCTCAGTCAACGGAATTTTAACGCAAAAAACAGTACTATTTTTTTCAATTTACAGTAATATTCTGTAAAGAACAACGTAAAATTTATTGTAATTTTTTTATTAATTTGATGGGTAGTTTGCTGTAAAGTTAAGTTTGGGGTTTTTTTAGACAAAAATGTTTTGGAAAGCATGATAATATACTGTAATATTTGTTGCAATATTGGATACTATTAAAGTTTAAAAGGCATGCAATTTCAAGCAGTACATATATTTTTTTTAAAAATCCATTGCATTTAGTGAGAAAATATTAAGTACTTTATTGAAATATAATTTCCAGGTATTTGTGGGCCAGATAAAATGATGTCGCGGGCCAGATCTGGCCCCCGGGTCTTGAGTTTGACACCTGTGGCGTAGTTGCTGACGACTGTCAACTTTACTGCTAATCATATTTGGATGATTACTAACAGTGGTTCATTCCGAACCAGTTGTAGTTCCAGACTCTTTTTAGTAGCCAGAGAGAAGGTATATTTTTGACGTGACAAATTGTAAACAGAGGTCACAACACCTGAAGTATATTACCCAGAGGGGCATGGCTACAGAATCGAGTTGCCAAGTGGGAAACGTTTTCTGAGTTCTTTGCATGAATGTTATAAAATGTTACATTACATTTTTAATTATGATAATGTTAGCAAATTATCTACTAAAAAAAAGATGGGACAGGTGAGTGTCAAAAGGCAGCCAGAAGAGGTTGGTAGATGAGAATTAATATAAAGGTGAATATATTGTAGTAATGCACCCAATTTTAAGAAATGTAGACCAGATTTTTAAAATTTTCTTACGGATTTGCTTGGTAGCACTTTGTGCTGATAAAAATATTCCTCTTTTTTTTTCCTCAAATGGCGCTCAAGTCCATGAGTTTTACCTGCAGAAAAAAATGTGAAATACATATAAATGATGAATAAAAAATATAAATTGATAGGGGTGTAACGGTACACAAAAATTTCGGTACTGTACGTACCTCGGTTTAGAGGTCACGGTTCAGTTCATTTTCGGTACAGTAAGAAAACAACAAAATATAAATGTTTTGATTATTTATTTACTAAATTTGCACAATCTTCCACCAAAAATATTTTTCTTAGTGGAATATTTGATGTGAAGTAATCAAAACCTTGGATAGGTCAATAATTCATAATAACATTGATTTTGATTCAATATTATTTTCTGAGCAATGACAGTTTGAAAGAAAAAAAACAGCTTTATTTTATTAGTCAACATTGCAACTTTTTCTAAATTACATTTAACCTTTAAGCTTTTTAATTTCACTTTTGTTATGTTTTTGTTTATTTTAATAGTATTTTTAGAATGTGCCGTGGGCCTTTAAAACATTAGCTGTGGGCCGCAAATGGCCTCCGGGGCACACTTTTGACACCCCTGCTATAGATAATAAAAAATTAAATGTGATAAATCTATGGATAATCAATCAATCAATCAGCTTTATTGTCCATTCTTACATGTACAAGACACATAAGAACTGAAATTACATTTTCGGCACAATAAAACGCAGAGCCTGGCGATGCATGCGCGTTTATCATAACTCTCTCTCTCTCTCTCTCTGTCTCTGCCCCTCCCTCACCAATGCTGCTGCGCGCACACCTCCACAATTTGTTTTGTTTTTAACCCCTTCTTAACCCTGAACGTACATTGAAAATACACGCAACCCTAACTCAAAATGCCGGACATTTGAGGCATTTAAGAAACTCCGCCCGGACAGCAAAAGAGGACATGTCCGGTGAAAAGAGGACGTATGGTCATTCTATCGTAGCCCGTTAGCTGCTAGCATGCCGTGTGTTGTGCCTCGGTGTGCATTGTTTACATAACGTGCGGTACGCTACTTAATATGTCCGTGTGGAAACTCGTTCGGTACACCTCCGAACCGAACCGAAGCCCCCGTACTGAAACGGTTCAATACAAATACACGTACCGTTACACCCCTATAAATTAATGTTTAACATTACTTTTAATTTAATAAAAACTCTTGTTTGGCGAAGACAGCCACGCAGACGCCACCTTCATACTTTGCTATGAGTTCTTTCTTAAATTTGAAAGTGTTTTCACTTTCTTTATCAAAGTGCTGGCACACACAACTTTTATTTGGTGGATTATTTTGCAGTTGTGGTGTGACTGAGTTAGTTAGCAAAGAACTCCTAGTCAACCAGTGATGATGGGGGTGTTTGTGGGTGGAGTAAATATCATGGAGGTTTGTAATAAAGACGCGTCAATGATACTTTAGATCAGTTGCGTTCATCATCTTTAATTATTAGTAGAAAGCGCTAACTCCTACCTGCTGACAGGTTCGGCTGTCACATCAGCTTTCATCAGAGTCGTTCGTTGCTTCCTGGTGTAACCAGTCTAAAAAAATACAACCATATCTGTTCTTTGCCCTTGTGCTGCTGACAATCGATGGTGTCCCAGGTGTGGGAAAAGCATATATGCACCCTATCAAACCCCCAAAATATGCAAGAAAAACCTGCAAGACATTTCAACAGCCGGCACAAGAACTATGAAATATTCATATCTCAATGCGACTTTTTACTATGCACAAAAAACCCTGCAGATGTTACTTTGCACTAGGGTTGTCCCAATACCAATAATTTGGTACCGGTAACAAAATGTATATCTATACTTTTCAAAGTAAAGGGAACTACAAAAAAAGTAAACATTGGCTTTATTTTAACAGAAAATCTTACGATGCAATAAACATCTGTTTCCTATTGCACTCAAATAACAATTTTAGAAGGTTAAAATATAGACTAAAGGGCATTAAACACATTGGGCTTTTCTTGTTGCACTCAAAGAACAATTTACAATTTTCCATATTACATATAGTCTGCCATAATCAAGGATTAGGTTCAAATATAATAAAAAGCTTTATTGACATTATATTAAATGCTTAATGATTTATGGTTGCCACTCCTGGTCTGTGCTTTAAGATACAAAACAACACAATTATTAGTAAGTACTAAAAACAAAACTATGGATAAATGTACACAGATAAGCCATGTAATAGGTAAAACACATTTGTTAAAGATAAAACACAAATTGTAGCAATTTGTTACAAAATTCAGTCATTTCACTTGCATTAGTTGACGTTAGATGGGTCTTGACTGCGCTAATATTTGGCATCAATCCAAGCAGCTGTGTGCGCATCTACTATCTACATGTGCACAACAGAGGAGCTGGTTCATTTATGAGAGTAGTGTATGCGTCTTTAAGAGAATGGCAACGTGTTGGCTGAGTGATGTCAATGAGTGAGTGGGCGAGTAAAAAGAGAGAGAGGTAGCACTGCACTGTGCAGTAGAAGAATGAACAGGTCCAGTTGTGTCCTGCAAAACTAAAAATAAAGCAGATTGTCCCAAATCGGCGGCATTATTACCCGTGACTACTTAAACTCCTTGTGCAGATCTGAATGCTTATTATTGAAATCTTTACCTAAGTTTGAAGCAAAAGTGGTAATACTAATCGCCACATTTGACGAGGCATGTTTTAAAGCAACACTTGAAGCGTGGCGCTTCCTTGTTTAAAGCGTCACCTTTATCGTTAGTTTTGAAGCCCAAATACCTCTATATTGCGCTTCACGCACCCTCTTTATTAACAAGTAGGATTGTCGTTTTTTGCCATTCTTCCTCTCCAAGATGTTATTGCTTGTATGCACTTTGTGTGTGCATTTCAACACACTCAACATCATGCGCTTCGGGTCTATAGTCACCGCCGTAGATAAAAGAACGGTACCGGTACTTTTCAAAGGCAGTATAGTACCGATTTCAATCAATTAGTTTCACGGTACTTTATTAGTACCGGTATACCTTACAACCCTACTTTGCACATTGTCACTGAAAGACTTAAAGAATATTGAACACCTGCACAAACCTGACCATTGATGACATTTCTACCAAACATCTAGTTTCCAAATCATCAGAGAGTGTTCTTTCGATTAATAAGTTCCAAATCCTGCGAAAAGTAGAGCATACGTTTCTACACAGACCCTGTGACACGCAGAGAAGAAATTCTATTGTTGAGCACTTTGTCAACTCCTGCAGGCCGCCATGGACTTCTGCATGAACATGAACACCAAATCCAACAGGAGGAAGCTGGTGCGAGCACTCTTCACTGTGCCCAGGCAGAGGTAATTTCTCCAAGTTGACGAGTGTGTTGTGCTTTTTCCAATGATTCCACTGCTAGGACTTGAAAGGGGTAGAAACACATTCAGGTTCATATGCTGCAGTGGGGTCCCACAGGACTGCACTATTTGTGGTGCTGGGTTTTCTGGTCATTGTCTAATTTGCATGATTGGCCTATGGATGCATAATAACTCAGGCAAACATTTTTAGTTAAAGTACTAGGTGTGGTGAAATTATCCTCTACATTTGACCCATCCCCTTGTTCCACCCACTGGGAGGTGAGGGGAACAGTGAGCAGCAGCAGCGGTGGCTGCGCTCGGGAATCATTTTGGTGATTTAACCCCCAATTCCAACCCTTGATGCTGAGTGCCAAGCAGGGAGGTAATGGCTCCCATTTTTATAGTCTTTGGTATGACTTGTCTGGGTTTGAACTCACGATTTCAGGGCGGACACTCTAACCACAAGGCCACTGAGCAGGTCTTTAGCGACATAAACAAGTACAATATCTTATTAGTCTGTCTTTAAATAGAATAAACACAACACCTACATCTTATATGCATATGAAGTGAATATTTGCATAAAATATGGAAGCAAATTACAGAGTGATTAATACTTAGCAAATAATACTTCAAGTGTAGTCTTTAATCAGCATTCGCGGGCTAGCTATCATAGTTCAGCAGTCAAATGCATCATGAAACATCATATAGGTATAATTAGTTTCCACTAAACTTTGTGATTTGTTTTAAAGTTAGAGTTTGAGGTTTTAACCAACTTCAGTAGCTAGTCAGCACACCGAGCAACAGACTGGCCTTGTACAAAGTTAGCAGTCAATATTAGTTTCCACAGAGTTTGGTGTCAATATGCTTGTGAGTAGAAATGCATTTTCTGTTTTATGACACTTTTTTTTTTCCATAAAAACTCATTTGTTAAACTTGTACAAGGTAAAAATGATTGTGATGGTAATTTCTATTAGCCTGTCAATGGGACTTTTAGCATTAAACTAGTGACACAACAGCCAACCTTTATACTGCATTGCCTTTTTTCAGTTCATACTAGGGTTGTCCTGATACCAATATTTTGGTACAGGTACCAAAATGTATTTCGATACTTTTCAAAATAAAGGGGACCACAAAAAGAAATAATTTTTGGCTTCTTTTTAATAAAAACATTTTTACAATACAATAAAACTATGGTTCTTATTGCACTCAAAAATAATTTTGGAAGATTAAAATAATAGGCTTTTAACACATTGGGCTTTTCTTACAATTCTTACAATTTATTTACAATTGGATATATTGAATGTAGGCTGCTATAATCTAGGATTAAGTTAGAATACAGCCGAAAGCTTTATTGACATTTTATTAAATGCTTCATAATTATTGTTTGTTATGGTTTGTGCTTTAAGACAAATACAATAATTAGTAAATACTACAAATATTTTAAAAATTTAAAGGCAATATAGTACAGTTTTCAATTAATTGGTACCTTGGTACTTTATTGGTATCGGTATACCGTACAACCCTCGCTCATACCAAGCTATGTTGTCAATTTGACACAATTGTTTTACATGTACAGTACAGGCCAAAAGTTTGGACACACCCTCTCATTCAATGCGTTTTCTTTATTTTCATGAGTTTTTACATTGTAGATTGTCACTGAAGGCATCAAAACTATGAATGAACACATGTGGAGTTATGTAATTAAGAAAAAAAGGTGAAATAACTGAAAACATTTTTTATATTCTAGTTTCTCCAAAATAGCCCCCCTTTGCTCTGATGACTTTTTTTCACACTTGTGGCATTCTCTCGATGAGCTTCAAGAGGTAGTCACCTGAAATGGTTTTCACTTCACAGGTGTGCTTGAAGCTCATCAAGAGAATGCCAAGAGTGTGCAAAACAGTAATCAGAGCAAAGGGTGGCTCTTTTAAAGGAACTAGAATACAAAACATGTTTTCAGTTATTTCACCTTTTTTTGTTAAGTACATAACTCCACATGTGTTCATTCATAGTTTTGATGCCTTCAGTGACAATCTACAATGTAAATAGTCATGAAAATAAAGAAAACACATTGAATGAGGAGAAGGTGTGTCCAAACTTTTGGCCTGTACTGTATGTACACTTCTTGTGTATGTTGATAATATACTTTCCTTTGTGTGCTTAGTTTTTCAGTAACTTTATTGTAGAGACTATTAATAAACAGGTTTGACATTTTTTCAGCTTTAATTTGAAGTACTGTTTATTCCAACGTTCAGGGAAGGCAGAATAATATATGTCAATAAACCAGAGGTGCACAAAGTGCTGCCAGTGTTACATTGTAGTAATAAAATAAGCAGCAACAATTATTAAATACAGCAAAACAAAATCATGTAATAAGAAAAATATATGTTGACACTAACAACAGGTTTGCCTTTAAATGATTGTATAACATTTTTTTTTGCCTTTACAAAAAAATGCATGAATCATAGCCAATTACCGGTATGCAAATTTTGACATCGTGTCATTTTGACAACGTGTCATTTTGACAACGTGTCATTTAGACACCGCCCTAGCTCCTACCACATCTGTGGCAACTACCTTGCCACCACTAATTAATTACCTGTTTGTGGGAACATCATGCACTGACTTTCTTTGATTGTTTTTGAGCTATTTTTAGAAGTCTATTTGTGCGTGTGTAAGTGTGTGTACGTGAGTGCGTGTGTGCGTTTTCGAAGATTAACCAAGTCTATCTATCTTTTCTGTTTACCAAATGAACCCAGATCAGAACATAAATAAAACATCCCTCATACTGAGGAGAAGCAATTAATGCTTCAATTATATTTCCTAAAGCCCAGGTGTCAAACTCAAGGCCCCCACGTCATTTTATTTGGCCCTTGAAAGCCTGGAAATAATATGTATCAATACAGTACTGTAACTTTTCTTACTAAATGTATTTTTTTTTCTGTTTTGGGAGGAAAAAAAATATATGTACTCCATGTAATCACAAATTATGTTAACTTAAATGATAAATGGGTTATACTTGTATAGCGCTTTTCTACCTTCAAGGTACTCAAAGCGCTTTGACACTATTTCCACATTCACCTATTCACACACACATTCACACACTGATGGCGGGAGCTGCCATGCAAGGCGCTAACCAGCAGCCATCAGGAGCAAGGGTGAATTGTCTTGCCCAAGGACACAACGGACATGACTAGGATGGTAGAAGGTGGGGATTGAACCCCAGTAACCAGCAACCCTCCGATTGCTGGCACGGCCACTCTACCAACTTCGCCGATGTCTAATTATGCAAAAATCTATTATCAAGCATTCAAACCATTTTTTAAATATAAATAAATACTAATAATAATGATTTCAAAGCAAGTTATCCATCAAATTGTGCAATGTAAAAGTAGCACTAGATTTCATGGTAAAATTGTAAAATTTACCGTGGTTTTTACAGCATTTTTCTCTTAATGAAAAAATAGTACTTTTTTTTGCTGTAATAAACTGTGGGGCCGTTTTTGCATTTACAGTAATACACCAAAAAATCTACACTTGTTGATTTGTGGTAACAAAAAACTGGCAGCTCAGGTGCCAAAATTGTACTGTAAAATTGCACGTTTTTTTATTCACAGTAAAAAAAACTAATGTAAATTTTACAGTAAAATTCTGGCAACTCAGCTGCCTTTTTTCACCATAAAAACAGCAGTACTGTTTTTCCATTTACAGTAATATACACTACATTTTGAGGTGAAATTATTGCAACTTACAATATTTTTTTAATATTTTAGTTAAAAAAAAATCTACTAATAAAATGCATAAAAAATTGTGTAATAGTAGTATTCACTGTTAGAAGCAGCCCTCTGGGGCCAAACATAATTGCGATGTGGCTCTCAGTGAAAACAACTTTGACACCTCTGTCCTAGAGTGTTAGAAAACTTCTGCACTAAAAGCAGGCGCCGATTGTATTATAAACTTAGACTTCCTTTTTATTGTCATTCAAATTTGAACTTTACAGTACAGATAAGAACGAAATTACGTTGCATTAGCTCATGGTAGTGCAGGATAAAAAAGCAATAAGGTGCATATATAAATAAATAGATTACTGTACAGATAAATATATTGTACTTTTGCATATGCATCCACGTTTATGGATGTATGTTATATTGTCTTTTTATTCCAGCGAGTTAATCCATTTTGAGGGGAATTGAGGGGATAATTATGATGCGTTCAAGAGCCTTACGGCCTGAGGGAAGAAACAGAAGCACAAGTGAAACTTTCAAATTAGAAGGTTTCAAAATAAGAGTGTTTGCATAAACATGGAGAAATCTTAACTGGTAGCTTCAAACTAATTCATGGCGGGGCTCAAATAAATCAATGTATTTGGGATCACTGCTTTGTGACTTTTGTCTTCTGCCAGGTTGGATCTTCTGCCTTTTTACTCCCGCCTGGTGGCCACTCTTCATCCCTGCATGTCTGACGTGGCCGAAGACCTGTGCTCCATGCTGAAGGGAGACTTCCGGTTTCACGTAGGTCCAGGTTGAGCAAATGAAATCAGCTTTTAAAAAAAAGTATATCCTTTATAATATTAGTTGTTTGTTTCTGCAATAGATTCGCAAGAAGGACCAGATCAACATTGAGACAAAAAATAAAACGGTCAGATTTATTGGGGAGCTGGCCAAGTTCAAGATGTTCTTGAAGACGGACACACTTCATTGTCTCAAGGTGTGTTAGACTTGTTTCTTGGGCTGTCAAATTATTAATATATTTAATCGCAATTAACCACAGAAGGGTTTTTTTTATCTTTAAAATTTGTACCTTTCAAGTTTGAATTACTATCAACATAAGACTGGACAATTTATCTGCTTTATACAAATGTTTATTTATTAAACGTTATGCTTTGGACGTAAAGGACACCAAAGCTCTTTTACGGACACACACCCTAGCTCTCATACAAACTGTCTCACACATGCTTACCGCTTGTGACACAAGCTCACTTTAAAAACAACCCTATTATAATGACGATTGAAAAAATTAACTGCAGTGCGCCAGCACCGTCTTCAGCTCAGCCAAGTGTATAACCTCCTCAGTCAAAACATGCCCTTCGTCTTCTAAAAAAAGAATCACTAAATTAAAGCTGTTGCAACCCATTTAGTAGTTGCTTTTGAAAGTACAGTACAGGCCAAAAGTTTGGACACACCTTCTCATTCAATGTGTTTTCTTTATTTTCATGACTATTTACATTGTAGATTGTCACTGAAAGCATCAAAACTATGAATGAACACATGTGGAGTTATGTACTTAACAAAAAAAGGTGAAATAACTGAAAACATGCTTTATATTCTAGTTTCTTCAAAATAGCCACCCTTTGCTCTGATTACTGCCTTGCACACTCTTGGCATTCTCTCGATGAGCTTCAAGAGGTAGACACCTTGAAATTGTTTTCACTACACAAGTGTACTTGAAGCTCATCGAGAGAATGCCAAGAGTGTGCAAAGCAGTAATCAGAGCAAAGGGTGGTTATTTTGAAGGGTTAGTGCATGTGCCTCACAATACGAAGGTTCTGAGTTGTCCAGGGTGTACCCCGCCTTCCGCCCATGTGCAGCTGAGATAGGCTCCAGCACCCCCAGCGACCTCGAAAGGGACAAGCAGTAGAAAAGGGTACATAATGGTACTTAAGTACATAACTCCACATGTGTTCATTCATAGTTTTGATGCCTTCAGTGACAATCTACAATGTAAATAGTCATGAAAATATATAAAACGCTCGCAACATCGAGGGAGACAAGCGGTAGAAATGGATGGATGAATTGAGGATATATCAAGTAGCTTTGGAGATTTCTCATGGTGGAAAGGTTTTTTTTTTTGTGATTTTCCTCCGCGTGGTGCGACGGGACCGGCTGGCTTTGTTGCCTTGGAAACACTCAGGATGAAAGTGCTTTGCTTTGTAGAACTCCGACTTTTTTTTTTTACCTCCGCCAAAGAGTTTATATGTTTTCGCCAGGGTTTTTTGTGTGTTTGTTAGCAACAAACATGTATTAGTTATGGATACATTTTGATGATTTTTTCAGGAAATGTCAAAAAAAACCAATTCCTCTCATCCTCTATGAACACACTTCACTTCCTGGTTACGGCGTTCCACGCCCCCAACTTGTCAGCCCCGCACTGCGCAGAGGATTCTGCGAGATTATTTTCAGACCCGGCCAATGCTGCGCCAGATAAAACTACACACCGAGTGTTTGTTTGCTATCGTCAGGAGTCACTGTATCACTGTGAAAACTTTGAAACCAAAATACACCCCTAATTACCTCGATTAATTATGCAGTCTTGGTGTGTATTAATAAACAAAATAGTTCCATTAAAGGACATTTTTGTTACTGGTTATTATCCAGTTAACGTTAAAAGCCCTACTTGGTTAATATTTGTCACACATGTGGTAATGTTTTGATTGTGTCTCAGATGCTGCTGTCAGATTTCACCCATCACCATGTGGAGATGGCCTGCACCCTGCTGGAGACGTGTGGCCGCTTCCTCTTCAGGTCCCCCGACTCTCATCTGCGCACCAGCGTCCTGCTGGTCAGTACCACCTGGCTCTGCCTTTTTTTTCCCTAGTTGTATTTTCACATGAGGCTGGTATTTCTAGCATCTCATCTTCTCCGAACTATATGTGCATTCCAGGAGCAAATGATGCGCAAAAAGCAGGCGCAACATCTGGATGCCCGCTATGTGACAATGGTGGAGAACGCTTACTACTACTGCAACCCCCCACCCATCGAGAAGACAGTGAAGAAGAGACGGCCGCCGCTGCAGGAGTACATCCGCAAGCTGCTCTACAAGGACCTGTCCAAGGTCACCACGGAGAAGGTGCTCAGGCAGATGCGCAAGCTGTCCTGGCAGGACCCGGAAGTCAAGAGCTACCTGATCTGCTGCATGGTCAACATATGGAACGTCAAGTACAACAGCATTCACTGTGTGGCCAACCTCCTGGCTGGTTTGGTGGCCTACCAGGAGGACGTGGGCATCCACGTGGTGGACGGGGTCCTGGAGGACATTCGCTTGGGCATGGAGGTACATTATTGATATATAAATAGGTAAAAACAAAAACAATGACATAATGTGCTAATGTCTGCACCCTGTCATACTCATTAATACCAGGTCAACCAGCCCAAGTTCAACCAGCGCCGCATCAGCAGCGCAAAGTTCCTTGGCGAGCTGTACAACTACCGCATGGTGGAGTCAGCCGTCATCTTCCGCACCCTCTTCTCCTTCATCTCCTTTGGTGTCAACCAGGATGGCAGCCCGAGCACGCTGGACCCCCCTGAGCACCTCTTCCGCATTCGACTGGTGTGCACGCTGCTCGACACCTGCGGACAGTACTTTGACCGCGGCTCCAGCAAGAGGAAGCTTGATTGTTTCCTTATCTACTTCCAGGCGAGTCCTACGACTGTGGAATGTCAGAGTCTAATCACAAACACTAGAGCACAGGTGTCGAACTGGTTTTCATTGAGGGCCACATGGCAGTTATGGCCGCTTGTAACAGCGAATAATGTATGAATTTGCCTCTGCATTTTATTATTAATCACATAAATTGTTTTAAGTAGACTGTCGATTTTGCAGTAAAAACTACTCCAAAATAGTGTTTTTTAATTTTTTTTTACAACATTTTACAGTAAATGGAAAAACAGTACCACTGTTTTTTGGGGGTGTTTTTACGGAAAAAGCTGGCAGCTTAGTTGCCAGAATTTTAGTGTTAAATTTACATTGGTTTTTACAACATTATATTGTTGAAGGAAAAACACTACAAGTATTTTTTTTTTATTCCAGCAACTTAGCTGCCAGTTTTTCTACCGTAAAAACAAATGTACCGTCTTTCCAATTACAGTAATACACCGTTAAAAACAACAACCTTAGATTTTACAGTCAAATACTGGCAGCTCAGTCAACAGTTTTAACGCAAAAAACAGTTGGTGTTTTTTTCAATTGACAGTAATACGCTGTAAAGAACAACGTGACATTTATTGGAATTTTTATTAATTTGCTGTAAAGTTAAGTATTTTATTTAGACAAAAACATGTTTGGAAAGTATGATAATATGCTGTTATATTTGTTGCAATATTGGATACTATTAAAGTTGAAAAGGTATGCAACACATACATTTTTTCTGTCAAAATGAAAAAAATCTATTACATTCAGTGAGAAAATATTAAGTACTTTATTGACACATATCATTTTCAGGTGTTTGCAGGACTGGCCCCCGGGCCTTGAGTTTGACACTGGTGCACTAGAGAGACCTATGGATAGCCGTCATTGTGAACAAACACTTGTCTTGTTTGTGTGTCTGCAGCGCTACATCTGGTGGAAGAAGAGTGTGGACACTTGGACCAAAGACCACCCGTTCCCCATCGACATCGACTACATGATTACCGACACTCTGGAGCTGTTGCGGCCCAAAATGAGACTGAGCTGCTCCCTGGAGGAGGCCAGCAGGGAAGTGGCCGACCTGGAGAAGGAAGTGCTGGTCAAACTAGGTAAGGTGTTTTAATGTAAGGAATATACAAAGTGTGTATGTGTGGGAGATAGCTTTGTACACGTGGCTGTTCAGGGCTGCTCAGCTTGTCTGACCGCTTGAGTAACATTCCCTAACAGATGAAAAGACAGTGTGCCATCACTCCTTAAAGGCGCAGCTCGACAAAGGAATAATCATAATTAAATGTACACCCACTAGAATTTTTCAGGTGTGTGTCACTTCTGTCTTTGTTTTGGTCTTCTTCCCATTTCGGAAGTGTGTGTCACTCAGCAGCCTGTTGAAGGGCTGGCGTTGTTTTACAGTTTTAAGGTGTAGACTGAGAATTACCAGAAAACTGCCATGTCCAATCAGTGAGAGTGACTCAGGGCTTTGTACTCAAGTTAATTAGATCATTGTCACCATGTTTAGTTCCTTACGTATGTTACCATGTTACATTTGTTATATATTTACCTTTTTTTCCCAGACTATAATGCGCACTTAAAATCTTTTAATTGTATTTATGTTACCACGTTATGTTTGTTACGTACGTTACCATGTTAAGTACATGTTAAGTACATGTTAATGTACAGTCACCCCTGTATCCAGGGGTGACTGTAGTGTTCCAAAAGGAAAGTATGCCTTCTCCCTATCAGCCTTTTCATATCAAGCCATCAAAGAATGGAATGGACTTCTAGACAATCTAAAGAACAACTCTAGTTTTCACAGCTTCTCACAAGTAGTCAAAGACTGGCTTTTAGACCACCAGTCCTGCTCACATTAGCAATACCAGACAGGCAGTTGAACATCGGATGATAATAATAATAGATTTTATTTGTATAATGAACTTTATATTGAGTAAACAATCTCAAAGTGCTACAGTGTATTAACAAGAAAAGAAAAAAAAGATAATAAAGAAATAAATAAAAATAAAAACTAGAACACCCAAATAGTTATAGCTAGTATGCACATATCTAAACAAAAAGGCTTTTTTTAAAAAAAGGGCTTTTAAGCCTTTTTAAAAGCATCCACAGTCTGTGGTGCCCTCAGATGGTCAGGGAGAGCGTTCCACAGACTGGGAGCGGCGGAGCAGAAAGCCCGGTCTCCCATTGTTCGTAGCTTTGTCCTCGGAGGTTGGAGGAGGTTAGCCTGTCCGGAGCGGAGGTGTCGTGTGGAGGATTTGGGGGTGAGTAGTTCTTTGAGGTAGAGGGGGGCCTTTCCATGGAGGCACTGGTGGGTTAGCAGGGAGACCTTGAATTCAATCCTGAGTGGAACATGATGACCTGGTGGGAGTACGGTAGTCTGATGGCCACCAGAGTACCATTCCAGTCTGGTAACATCGCAAACTTTTTTTTAATGTATGCAATATCAATGGGGTATACAGCTATACCCTTATGGGTATCATCTGATGGCTACTGCACTGTATGCGGACTTTGATAAAAACTGCTGCACTTTATATACTTCTGCACTTTAAATTAAGCTGCTAAAATACTGTAAGTTGACCGCCCACTGATCTGTAATTCACATACTCTCTATGTATTGTATTTGTATTTTAAATAGTTTATCATGGTGTAATTTTTATATTGTTGTGTATTTTCAATCATGTTTAATTGTATTGTGGATGTTAGATGCGCCATAAAAGGACTACAGATGGAAATTAGCCTGGTGCTAAATCTGGTGCAGCCATCTTTTTAATGTAACTGCACATTGTCTTTCAAATAAACAAATACAGAAAAAAAAGTTTTTACATGCGGTGTGCATGTTACTAACTTATGTACTGCATGTTATGTTCACGATATGCTTGTTAATTATGTTACTTTGTTACATGTTACCATGTTATGTTTGTTACGTAAGATATGTTTGTTACCATGTTATGTCTTTAAAATCTGGTATACATGGTACTTCCATGTTATGCTTGTTACCTTGTTACTACGTATGTTACCATGTTACATATTGTACGTTTGTTGCGCATGTTACGTATGTTGCAATGTTAGATATGTGACTTTTGTTACTAGGATACATATTTTATGCAGGTTACATTTGTTACCAGGTTGCATGTTTTACATATGTTGTGTACAAAGCCCGTTTCCATATGAGTTGGGAAATTGTGTTAAATGTAAATATAAACGGAATACAATGATTTGCAAATCATTTTCAACCCATTTTCAGTTGAATATGCTACAAAGACAACATAATTGATGTTCAAACTGATAAACATTTATTTTTTTGCAAATAATCTTTAACTTTAGAATTTGATGGCAGCAACATGTGACAAAGAAGTTGGGAAAGGTGGCAATAAATACTGATAAAGTTGAGGAATGCTCATCAAACACTTATTTGGAACATCCCACAGGTGAACAGGCAAATTGGGAACAGGTGGGTGCCATGATTGGGTATAAAAGTAGATTCCATGAAATGCTCAGTCATTCACAAACAAGGATGGGGCGAGGGTCACCACTTTGTCAACAAATGTGTGAGCAAATTGTTGAACAGTTTAAGAAAAACCTTTCTCAAGCAGCTATTGCAAGGAATTTAGGGATTTCACCATCTACGGTCCGTAATATCATCAAAGGGTTGAGAGAATGTGGAGAAATCACTGCACGTAAGCAGCTAAGCCCGTGACCTTCCATCCCTCAGGCTGTACTGCATCAACAAGCCACATCAGTGTGTAAAGGATATCACCACATGGGCTCAGGAACACTTCAGAAACCCACTGTCAGTAACTACAGTTGGTCGCTACATCTGTAAGTGCAAGTTAAAACTCTCCTATGCAAGGCGAAAACCGTTTATCAACAACACCCAGAAACGCCGTCGGCTTCGCTGGGCCTGAGCTCATCTAAGATGGACTGATGCAAAGTGGAAAAGTGTTCTGTGGTCTGACGAGTCCACATTTCAAATTGTTTTTGGAAACTGTGGACGTCGTGTCCTCCGGACCAAAGAGGAAAAGAACCATCCGTATTGTTATAGGCGCAAAGTTGAAAAGGCAGCATCTGTGATGGTATGGGGGTGTATTAGTGCCCAAGACATGGGTAACTTACACATCTGTGAAGGCGCCATTAATGCTGAAAGGTACATACAGGTTTTGGAGCAACATGTGTTGCCATCCAAGCAACGTTACCATGGACGCCCCTGCTTATTTCAGCAAGACAATGCCAAGCCACGTGTTACATCAACGTGGCTTCATAGTAAAAGAGTGCGGGTACTAGACTGGCCTGCCTGTAGTCCAGACATTGAAAATGTGTGGCACCTAAAATAGCAGAAGGGAGACCCCCGGACTGTTGAACAACTTAAGCTGTACATCAAGCAAGAATGGGAAAGAATTCCACTTCAAAAATGTGTCTCCTCACTTCCCAAACCTTTACTGAGTGTTGTTAAAAGGAAAGGCCATGTAACACAGTGGTGAACATGCCCTTTCCCAACTACTTTGGCACGTGTTGCAGCCATGAAATTCTAAGTTAATTATTATTCGCAAAAAAAAATAAAGTTTATGAGTTTGAACATCAAATATGTTGTCTTTGTAGCATATTCAACTGAATATGGCTTGAAAAGGATTTGCAAATCATTGTATTCCGTTTATATTTACATCTAACACAATTTCCCAACTCATATGGAAATGGAGTTTGTATGTTACATGACGTTTTTGGCGTATGTTACCGTTTCCTCGAGTGTGGGGAGAATCAATGAGTTTATGTTTCCTTTGTCAAGGAGAACAGTAAGTTGAGTTCATGCTTATGAAATAAGTCCTAAGTTACAAGCGTCATGGACGTCTGTTCAAGCGTGTTAAAGGGCCTTCTAAAAACTTTATGAATGATGGCGGCTCCGAGTGGAACAAAGGTGCTATTGTGTGAGCTGGATCGGACATTCCTTGTTTGCCAGGTCACATGACACCTGACATACAGCTCTTCTCTGTGCCTCATGTCTTTACTCTCATTCTGAGGAAAAAGTGCTAACTGATAACTGCTAATTGTCATCAAACCACAGAAGATCCCCGCCTTTATCTCTTCTCATCTTCCAGGTATGGCCATGGAGAAGGACGGCCGCTCCAGTGCCATGAGTGAAGGGGAGGGCCTGGATGAGGAGGACGATGATGGTGATGAAGACGAGGAGGGAGGCGCCGAGACGGAGGAGCAGTCGGGCAATGAGAGCGAAATGAACGAAGCCGAGGATGACGTAAGTCCCTCATTTCAGTGCACCACATGCTGTCCTGCCGGCAGGCTCGTCAGCGCCCCCTTTCTTTTTTCCTCGCAGGAGGCGTCTGAAAATGAAGAGGAGGAAAGGGATGAAGAAGAGGAGGAGAACACCGACTATCTGACGGACTCCAACAAGGAGAACGAGACTGATGAGGAGAGCAATGTGAGTTGACAGTGTGCAGACGTGTCATCCATGCAATGACATGTAATGGTGTGTGTAGGAGGTGACCCTACGCGGCGGTGGACTGAAGCACGTGGCGTGTGCCGAGGACGAAGACTTTATTCAGGCGTTGGACAAGATGATGTTGGAGAACCTGCAGGCACGCCGCTAAAATGCTGTGTTGGTCATCTATTGCCGCAAATGTCCATCCTTGAACGCTGTGTCTCTGGTCCCCGCAGCAGCGCAGCGGTGAGACGGTGAAGGTGCACCAGCTGGACGTGGCCATTCCCCTGCAGCTGAAGAGCCAGTTGAAGAAGGGAGGATCCAGCCAGTCGTGCATCAGCGAGGGCGACAGCGAGCTCTCAGAAACCATGCAGTTCGTCATGCTCACACGCAAGGGAAACAAGCAGCAGGTAGGAGGAGGACCTATAGGACCCACAGGTGCACAACTGTAGCCAAGTAACACACAGACATGAGCAGTGGAGCCACACACACACACACACACACACACACACACACACACACACACACACACAGCCCAGCAATAATATTGACTCTACAGCTGTGCGTGCGTGCATGCGTGTGTGTTCTTGTATTTTTCCCGTGCGTGCATGCGTGTGTGTTCTTGTATTTCTTCCCTTCTTGAGACATCAACAGGGAAAAGTAGCTTCCGTATGAGGACCGATGAACAAGTTAGGACCGAAATCATGGTCCCAATACAGAAAACCATTGCATCTAATAGAGAATGTCTCATTTGCACCCCTGGTGGTAAAATCTATCAAAATTAGGGTGTTCCCAAAAAGGAGGGATTTTTCAAATTGACTGTGTGTCGGTTTTAAAAGTGCTCCCCCTCTGGCCAAACATATGTAATAACAAGTGTGTGTAAGAAATTGAAATGGGCCCCCTTTGGCCAAAAATGAATAAAATATCTACTGTATATTAATATGTATATAGAGACATACTGTAATAACTTGAAGTAAATAATGAAGATTAAAAACCAATTACAAACAGAAAAATCAAAAACTAAAAGGCTTACCTTTTTTATATTTGCATAGTATGTATATATACCAGGAGACCCTGCCCCAAGTGGAGGAGTTCAAGTACCTCGGAGTCTTGTTCACGAGTGAGGGAAGAGTGGATGGTGAGATTGACAGGCGGATCGGTGCGGCGTCTTCAGTAATGCGGACGCTGTATCGATCCGTTGTGGTGAAGAAGGAGCTGAGCCGGAAGGCAAAGCTCTCAATTTACCGGTCGATCTACATTCCCATCCTCACCTATGGTCATGAGCTTTGGGTTATGACCAAAAGGACAAGATCACGGGTACAAGCGGCCGAAATGAGCTTCCCCCGTCAGGTGGCGGTTGAATCCCTTAGAGCAGGGGTCACCAACCTTTTTGAAACCAAGAGCTACTTCTTGGGTAGTGATTCATGCGAAGGGCTACCAGTTTGATACACACTTAAATAAATTGCCAGAAATAGCCAATTTGCTCAATTTACCTTTAACTCTATGTTATTATTAATAATTAATGATATTTACACTTAATTGAACGGTTTAAAAGAGAAGAAAACACGAAAAAAAATGACAATTAAATTTTGAAACATAGTTTATCTTCAATTTCGAGTCTTTAAAATTCAAAATTCAACCGAAAAAAAGAAGATAAAAACTAACTAATTTGAATCTTTTTATGGAACATCATTTGTAATTTTTCCTGATTAAGATTAATTTTAGAATTTTGATGACATGTTTTAAAAAGGTTAAAATCCAATCTATACTTTGTTAGAATATATAGCAAATTGGACCAAGCTATATTTCTAACAAAGACAAATCATTATTTCTTCTAGATTTTCCAGAATTTTTTTTTAAAAGAAATTCAAAAGACTTTGAAATAAGATTTAAATTTGATTCTACAGATTTTCTAGATTTGCCAGAATAATTTTTTGGAATTTTAATCATAATAAGTTTGAAGAAATATTTCACAAATATTCTTCGTCGAAAAAACAGAAGCTAAAATGAAGAATTAAATAGAAATTTCTTTATTATTCTTTACAATTAAAAAAATAAATTTACTTGATCATTGATTTAAATTGTCAGGAAAGAAGAGGAAGGAATTTAAAAGGTAAAAAGGTATATGTGTTTAAAAATCCTAAAATCATTTTTAAGGTTGTATTTTTTCTCTAAAATTGTCTTTCTGAAAGTTATAAGAAGCAAAGTAAAACAATTAAAGAATTTATTTAAACAAGTGAAGACCAAGTCTTTAAAATATTTTCTTGGATTTTCAAATTCTATTTGAGTTTTGTCTCTCTTAGAATTAAAAATGTCGAGCAAAGTGAGACCAGCTTGCTAGTAAATAAATACAATTTAAAAAATAGAGGCAGCTCACTGGTAAGTGCTGCTATTTGAGCTATTTTTAGAACAGGTCCTTACGGGCTACCTGGTGCCCGCGGGCACCGCGTTGGTGACCCCTGCCTTAGAGATAAGGTGAGAAGCTCTGTCATCCGGGAGGAGCGCAAAGTAAAGCCGCTGCTCCTCCACATCGAGAGGAGCCAGATGAGGTGGTTCGGGCATCTGGTCAGGATGCCACCCAAACGCCTCCCTAGGGAGGTATTTTGGGCACATCCGACCGGTAGGAGGCCACAGGGAAGACCCAGGACACATTGGGAAGACTATCTCTCCTGGCTGGCCTGGGAACGCCTCGGGATCCCCCGGGAAGAGCTGGACGAAGTGGATGGGGAGAGGGAAGTCTGGGCTTCCCTGCTTAGGCTGCTGCCCCCGCGACCCGAACTCAGATAAGCGGAAGAAGATGGATGGATGGATGGATGGATGTATGTATATATTATTAATGTTGTAAATACAAATCTTTATATATCTAGAAAGGGTGGTCCTCAAGAGGTAGGCATTTTCCGGAGGTCTCAAGAAGTTAACAAATACAAGACTGTGTGTGTGTGTGTGTGTGTGTGTGTGTGTGTGTGTGTGTGTGTGTGTGTGTGTGTGTGTGTGTGTGTGTGTGTGTGTGTGTGTGTGTGTGTGTGTGTGTGTGTGTGTGTGTGTGTGTGTGTGTGTGTGTGTGTTTTGGCAAGTGTCAGCAAGGGAGCGTGTGGTTTAGAGGCAGAGATGGGCTCTCATACTGCAGGGCGTGTCCTGCTTTCAGAGTGCAAGTGTCTTACGCAACAGAAACAAAATTGCTGGAAAAGTTGTGGAGAACACAGAACATCCTTGTAGGTGGACGACACACACTGCATAAAGTATCCTTTGTGTGTGCCGGACTACTTCCTTAGACACACCTTTAGTGCATAACATTGTAAGCCAATAGGGATGTGAGGATCCTTTTACCGAAATACGTTGGCAAGAGTCATCTAATCAATCACTGGTTAGGCCAGTTCTCCTCAAATAGTGTGGTGGGCCCCTCTGGGGGGGGCGCGGTGCTATGCCAGGGGGACACGTGTGACCCTGGGGAAAAAATGCTTTATCAGTATCAAAATCCATGCACTAGAAAACGCGCTCATTGTAGCCAATAATCCTTTCTTTCTCATTCTGATAAAAAAAAAATCGGACCAAATTGTTTTATTTACTTTTATTTTGTAGGTTAAAGTACTTTATGTATCGTGCTCCTGACATAATGGTTCTGGTCAATTTGAATTTATTATTGATTGAGTTTATTGAATTATATCTTCTAGTATCGAATGGTTAAAGTCGGTCAAAAAATGTTATAGTTTGAATGAAGATAACTTTTTTTGGAGAATTTTAGGGAAAATTATGCATTTTAAATCTTTTCTGTGACGGACTAAAAACAAAGTTATTAAAGTTATTATTTGTTGGACATTGATCTATATCAGGGGTGTCAAACTCATTTTAGCTCATGGGGCCGCTTGGAGGAAAATATGTGCACACACGGGCCAGACTGTTAAAATCATAGCATTAAAACTAAAGACAACTTCAGATTGTTTTCTTTGTCTTACTTTGGCCAAAAATAGATCAAACACATTCTGAAAATATTACAAGAAAAATATAGAAAAAAATACTGGCAGCAGTAAAGTTTAGATCCATGAAGGAAAGAAGAAAGTGAATGAATGCTTTTAACTGAATGCATTTACATATGCATAAAAAAAAAAAATATTTTGTATTTTTTTTTTTTTTTTAGGAGTTAAGTAACGTTAATGAAAACCTTTTTCCAAAACACAATATAGAATGTAAGATACAACAGGATAATGCATACTCTTTTCATCCATCCATCCATTTTCTACCGCTTGTCCCTTTTGGGGTCCCGGGGGGTGCTGGAGCCTATCTCAGCTGCATTCGGGCGGAAGGTGGGGTACACCCTGGACAAGTCGCCACCTCATCGCAGATACATTTATCATTGGTTTTCAAAACGGTTCCAAATAGTGGGACCCCAAAAATTTACTGTGGCACCCCATTTTTATGACTTAATGGGGTCCCTTGGACCCCATTTTGAAAATTCCTAGCGCCAACACTGTCGTTGTTTGTTTTCTTTAATGTTATTAAGGACACAATGTTATGCAGTGGTGTACTCATAACAATTTAATGGACAAATGATATTATTTGTAGGAGAATGGGGGTGCGCAAAATGTTTTCTTCTCCCCAGAGGGGGAGTATCAAAAAACAATTTAAAAGTCCTGGGTTAGGTGATTTACTGCTTTGTAAGATGCCTCTGTTACAGTGTGTGTGTGTTTACACAGTACAAGATCTTGAACGTGCCGCTGTCGTCCCACCTGGCGGCCAACCACTTCAACCAGCAGCAGGCCGAGCAGGAAGAGCGCATGAGGATGAAGAAGCTCACCCTGGACATCAATGAGCGTCAAGAGCAGGAAGACTACCAGGGTAGGCAGGCCGTCTTTAGTATTCATTGTTGACTGTGGAGCTTTGATAAGTGTGTGACTCAATTGTGTGTGTCGCAGAGATGCTGCAATCCCTCGCTCAACGTCCGGCGCCGGCTAACACCAACCGCGAGCGGCGGCCCCGCTACCAGCACCCAAAAGGCGCCCCCAATGCTGACCTCATCTTCAAGACCGGAGGAAGGTTTGTAAAAGTGTCGGTACACAATCAGAATTCCTAACATCGTCCTGTTTTTTGTGTGGGAAATGTGTCCCAATTATGTGTCTGCTCTAGGGTGGTACGGTATACCGGTACTAGTATAGTATCGCGGTACTAATGAATCAAAAACGGTACTATACTCTGTTTGAAAAGTACCAGTTCCCAACGGGCATGACGGCGCGCGTCACGTCGTGTTATTGCTGGTTTTACGAGCAGAGGAGCATGTTCGGCAGTGCACAATCACGGAGTACTTACAAGCAGACACAGTGTGTAGACGGAAAAGGGAGAACGGACGCATTTTGGCCTAAAAACTGACGATAAAGGTGACGCTATAACACTGAAACGCCCTCAGGGAAAGGTGCTTTAAGACATGGCTAGCTAGCTGGCAGCTAACATCCATCCGCAGTCTGCAGTGTTTTAGCTACTTCTAAATCACTAATCCTCGCCTCCATGGCGACAAAGTAAGTTTCTTACAAGTATCATCCCTGCAGGACGAGGAATAGCTAAACATGCTTCACTACACACCGTAGGAGGATACAATAGCTCACCGGCGTCACCACTAGCAAAAGCTAGCGCTAACAAATGCCATGGGTTAGCGTAACGATACCAAGTACAATTGCGTGTCTAGTCCATACTACTATGATTACATCAATATTTTTTATCATCACAATCTTTTTTCGTTTTTTAAATTCATATTTATAAACTCATGAAATATGTCCCTGGACACATGAGGACTTTGAATATGACCAATGTATGATCCTGTAACTACTTGGTATCGGATTGATACCAAAATTCTTGGTATCATCCAAAACTAATGTAAAGTATCCAAACAAGAGAAGAATAAGTGATTATTACATTTGAACAGAAGTGTAAATAGAACATGTTAAAACAGAAAATAATCAGATATTAACAGTAAATAAACAAGTAGATTAATAATTCATTTTTACGGCTTGTTTTTTATAATGTTGACAAAATAATAGGTGTATAAATGACACAATATGTTACTGCATACGTCAGCAGACTAATTAGGAGCTTTTATTTGTTTACTTACTTACAAAAGACAAGTTGTCTTGTATGTTCACTATTTTATTTAAGGACAAAATTGTTCTTCGATTGCAATATGAAACATATGTTTAATGTACCGTAAGATTGTTTGTTAAAATAAAGCCAATCATGCAATTTTTTTGCGCTGCCTTTTATTTAGAAAAGTATCGAAATACATTTTGGTATCAGGACAACCCTAGTCTGCTCTAAATGACCTCTTTGTCTGTCCACTAGGAGACGCTGATGAGTCCTGAGCTGAATGAGCAACAGAGCGAAGGAGCAAAGAAGAAGAGGGAGAAGATCGGCGGGAAACCCGTCGGGCGGGGGGGAGTCCTCTAGACACCCACTGATGCCGGGACAGAGTTAACCCTGACCTGAACACACACCCTCGCCCTCCTGAGGGCCCTGAGGAGGACAGACCAATGTGGGACCCGGGGTCAGACAGATGTCACTCTTTCTTCTGGTCTGTTGCCCGAGATGACAAACTACTAAGAGGACTTAACATGTGGCGGCCTATTGCGGGGACGGGAGACGGACAGAAAGTGCCGATTGTGGTCATTGCGCCAAACAGGCAGAAGAAGTAAGGACATAGTTGACATGACACGTTTTGTTTGTTTTGGGGACCCTTGAAGTGAACCTGCCAACAAATGTGAGCGTTGTTGACGTGAGGCTGTGACGACTTCTGAGTAGCGTTCTCTTCCTCCTGTTCCACTGTCATGTGACCTGAAGCTAGCAAACGGCGCTTAACTGTACAAACCATATCAAAAGTAGTTTCATTGGAGTAATAAAGCTCATTTCTAAAGGTTGAACAATAAAGTTACCCTCTACATACATATATACTAATATTACTGTATATTTATTATTGATTAGTGTACTTCCGTTTTCATGACTTCAGTTTCCTGGAGAGCAGTGTTAGCTAAAGACCAAGCAGCATGATGGCCAACATGATATTTTCTTTCATGAGGCCTCACAAAACACCTCAAAGTGGGAAAAGAACAGTGGAACAAGAGGGACATAATGAACTGACTTTGCATTTTCGTCTTTTTAAGTTATGGTGTTGGACAGTATTCACCATGCTTCGTTAATAATGCAGCGGTCTGAGCTCCTCCTTCGGATGCTGTCCCGTAGGTATCTGTGTGTGTGTGTGTGTGTGTGTGTGTGTGTGTGTGTGTGTGTGTGTGTGTGTGTGTGTGTGTGTGTGTGTGTGTGTGTGTGTGTGTGTGTGTGTGTGTGTGTGTGTGTGTGTGTGTGTGTGTGTGTCCTAGTCAAGTGTCAGACTCATCTTTGGACTCAGTCTGCATTGGCAGTGAGCGAGAGAAGCAGTCAGTGCAGGTCTGTCGACGAGAGAGGGGTGCGCCTGTTTGTCCAAAGTCTAATTACAAGGCAGCTAACACAAGTATTTGCTCATTTCCTGCCCGACAAACGTACGGCAACATACTGACATGAGCTGCAGAAGCGGTAACTGAACTACTTGTAGAAAAGAAAAAGACTGGCCAATGAGACCAAGACAGATTAGCTCACTGCTGAATGTCCCCACATTGATCCTCATCCGAATCAAAGTGTTTTCACACTTCACATCATGGACATGATGGATTTAGATAGATCAAAACCATAAGTGAGTCATGGAATCAAACCTGTTGGATTTGAACTTGTGATCCTGGCCAAGTATTCCACAGACTGAGCCAATCATTGAGCAAGCTGCTCATTCTTCACATTCCACAGTCCCTCAAAGCACAACAGCCACAAGCAAGTCACGTGATGCGCTTTAATGATTGACACACATTCAACAAGAGCTGAATACATTAATATGTACATGTTAGATAGTATTAACGTATAGTACAGTAGATGGGTATGCACCAGCAGATACTTCATAGTAACTGTAGATGAGCTACAGAGAACCGGAGTCTTAAAAAAAAAAAAAAATTCACAAGATTGTAAAACCCTGCAAACGCAAAAATATACTTCATAAGTGACTGTAGCTGAACTACAGAGGCCGGAGTCTGAAAAAAAGTACATAACTATGGACAGAAAGAGACACTTTGTCGCGAGCATAAGGAGACGAGAGGGTCTTTGTGGTCTGAAGTCCACAATGCCTGCAGAATAAGCGGCAAAGTATTCCCTCTGCAGTCAGAAAGTAAAAAGCTGTTCCAGAATGTGCGGTTAGTGTTTATGGAGTAAAAATAACCTCCAGCAGAGGACAACTTCTTCATATTACATACAGGCGCATCGTAGTACATCACAATATCCTTGATACAAGTGATTTTATTCCAAGAGTCCGCAATAACTAAACGCTCAGGAAGGCTTTGCAATGACAATTTTTATGAGATACCGAATTATTTATTAATTGTTTTGATATAATATAAAGCATATTATATCAAAACAGTTGAGAAATACCTTCTTGAAATATTTCACTCCATGTGCAATGCATGTACGATGTCCCCCGTGGTGGACATTTGTGGACATGCACAATAGGGTTTAGACTTAGACTTAGACAAACTTTAATGATCCACAAGGGAAATTGTTCTGATCCGCAGGAAATTCAAAGGAAATTGTTTACTTGTTTAATTTACTGTTACTTTTTTCCAAAATGTGTACGTCTGACAAAAGACCGCAAACAAACGTCCACTGCAAGTTTGTGCTTTAAAGTGAACTTGGGAGTTTTTCAAATTTGACAAGATATTGTGATTTCATAAGGTGCACCTGTACATTTGTTCCCTGAACAGTTGAAACATTTATCTCGCAACTTTGAGAAGTAATTTGCTCTTCAGACAAGAACCCTGATCTTTGCTCTCTCAAACAAAGGTTTCCTTTGCAAACAAGATGACATTTGTCGTCAAAACAGTCTTGCCAGGAGTATCCAGGCAACAAGAACTGGCTGTGCAGGTCTGTCCTCTCGTCTAGGTAGGTTTCCTTAGACACGCCTTGCTCTCAGTCAAGCATGGAAACCTTCCATCAAGTCCATCACGAGTCTTTCAGCAACCCAAGTTTCCTCAGAGCCTGGTTGCGAGATTCGTCTGCAGCCCCACGGCCAGAAAACTGAACAGTGATACCTTGAGGTCGAAACGCAACGTTGGGTGTTTTCCTGTAATCGGTGGGCGACAAGGCTCTGGTTGGGGTTGCAGCGCCCACATGGTGATAGGACTTAAGAGGATTTCTTGGTGCCGGGGCTGGAGGTGGGCCTTTGAAAGACCTCGTAGGGCTGTCCAAAGATCGCTGTGAAGGGTTGATAGTCTGACTCTTGCCTCCGAAACTGTTGAGTTGAGCTGGAGGGAGGTCTTTGACAGACATCGTTGGGCCATCAAAAGACCACTGTGAGTCTCTGGAAGAGTTATTGGTTGGACTATTGCCTCCAAAACTGTTGAGTTTAGCTGGAGGTGGGTCTTTGAAAGACCTCGTAGGGCCGTCTAAGGATCGTTGTGAAGGGTTGATGGTCTGACTCTTGCCTCCAAAACTGTTGAGTTGAGGTGGAGGTAGTTCTTTGACAGACATCATCGGGCCATCCAGAGACTGCTGTGAGGCTCTTGAAGAGTTGTTGGTCAGACTATTGTCTCCAGAACTGTTGAGTGAAGCTTGAGATGGGTCTTTGAAAGACCTCGTAGGGCCGTCCAAGGATCGCTGTGAAGGGTTGGTGGTCTGACTCTTGCCTCCAAAACTGTTGAGTTGAGGTGGAGGTAGGTCTTTGACAGACATCGTCGGGTCATCCAAGGAACACTGTGAGGCTCTTGAAGAATTATTAGTCGGACTATTGCCTCCATAACTGTTGAGTGGAACTTGAGGTAGGTCTTTGAAAGACCTTTTTGGGCCATTCATAGACCGCTGTGGGGCTCTTGGAGAGTTGATGGTTGGACTTTTGCCTTCGTAACGGTTGACCACATTGGGATTGGGGCTGAGGAAGGGGCGATTGACATCGATGACAATGTCAGGAAGGTCGCTCCTGGTCATGGCCACCGGAGACACAGGAGACAGGACTTTGGACTTACCGCCATAGCTGTTGAACTCGCTGGAGTTGACCAGCGCGGTGGGCAAGACTTTGGCTTCTTGGCTTACTAAAGGACTCACATCGTCATTATTTGGGTGAACTGCAGTGACCACGATGGATTTGCCTCCAAAGTTGTTCAATTGCACCTCTGCTGGAGGAAATTCAGGTTCATCCTTTTCCAAAGTCAGTGGGCTCAGTGGAGGCTTACTGGGAAAGCTCCTGGGAAGCTTCACTGCTTCTCTGCTGACGTAAGTTGGGATTGGTGGTATTGTGGTCTTGGACTCTGGCACTGAGGGGCTGCTCTCTTTCAGGAGAACACTGGGTTGCATAGAACTGACAATGGTACTTAGTGATGTCGTGGTCTTAGACTTTGGCTCAAGGGGACTGCTCTCTTTCGGGAGAACGCTGGGTTGTGCAGAAAAGGCACTGGTACTTGGTGGTGCTGTGGTCTTGAAATCTGTCACACGGGGGCTGCTTTCTTTCGGGAGAACACTTGGTTGCACATAATTGAAAATGCTACTGTTCTCTGCCCTCACAATAGGATTCTGTGTGGTACTGCTGGGAGAATCTAGTACTGACATTCCACCTGACACGGCTCGGTTCCTGGCCAGGCCCAGTTTAGACAGTGCTTCCAGCCTGGACTTATCTGGTGTGGGGTCCCTGAAGGAAATGCTGCGGGCGGGCAAGTTGTAAGGCATCTGCTCTAGATTGGGCTTAGAATCTTCCTGCGCCGGTGCTCCTGTCAGATTTGCCAACACCTGCGCTCGCCTATCGTGAAGGTTCACATTGGCGATGGACTGATTCTGGAGGGTTTTGCCAAGAATCATACTAATGTTAGCAGGGTATCTATTTGGCTTGGTGGAGGTAGGAGGACCCATCTTTGTGAGGAAGTCTGGTGATCTTTCACCCTCCTGGCTGCGGTGGATGTGGAATGAAGAGGAATGGTCTGTGTCTCCTGCCTGGTTCTCAGCTATCTTCTTGGCTATGATGACAGGGGTGGGGACACAACCTGCTGGGTGGTACAAGGGGCTGTCTGCTGGCTCATAGCTCCCACTTGGTGTGCCAGAGGGGTCCAGTGGATCATGTCTTGGTTTTATCTCAAAGTGGCTTTCTGGGTTCACCACCATTGTCTGGAAATCTGTGACAAACAAAATTGAACAATGAAAATTTATTGAAGGGTCATATTATGATTTTTTTCTACACTTAAAACACTTCTTTGTGGTCTACATAACATGTAATGGTGGTTCTTTGGGCAAAATTGTGCATTGATTATGTTTTACAGACAGTTGTCATGCCTCTTTGACCGTCTCTTCAGGATGCACCGTCCTATTAACGTCGTTCCACCACGACAGCGTCTTCTCCCCACCGTTTT